>NC_143517.1:57698210-57849681 GCF_031878675.1 Megascapheus bottae
GGGTTATAGTTACATAAGTGGGGTAATGAGTGCATTTCTTTTTGAAGAGTGTCACCTCCTCCCTCATTTTCTCCCAGTTTTGCACTGCTGGTTCCCCTGACCCCCAAATTGTGTATAGTTGTATAGTGTCTAGTGGGTATCACTGCTAAATTAGTTCACCCATGGTTTCATGGTTTGTTTTCCCTTCCCCTCCCCAAATCAGATAAACTTATATACAAAATAAAAGGTACAGAAATCAAAAACAGCACAAAGTGGGGGTGGGGATAGGGAAAATGCAGAAGAAAAGGAAAGGAAAAAAATAACTGCAAACAGTAAAATAAAAACGTTTATTGTTTCTATTTCTTAGAGCTCATTTTGATAAGCACCATTTAAAAAATATGGTAATATGCATATAGCTATTGAGCCTTTGTGTTATCTAGTTTCTAACAATAGTGATCTGGGCAGAAATTTTGAGATTTCTATAACCTACAGGAGAAATAAAAGTAGACGTGGAATGGATGCCAAGTAGAGACCCTTTTTGTAAACCTCTTAGCTGCACTGTTTGTTGGTCCTGACTCCCACCCAACCTGTCAGAGCTTCTCCTCCTCTAATGTGAATCATCTAGGAAAAAGCTAATTCCACTGATGAGGGAATCATTAAAAGCCAAGTCACAGATGAGTAAATTGGCAACATTTTCAAAGAAGGTTCAGAGACATTTTGGAAAGAAAACTGTTCAGGAAACAGGGGAATTGTCAGAATCTAAATGGAGTTGCTTGTGCCAGTCCTTCAAAAATAGTCATGAAAATGAAGAGGTTTTAAAGAAGGAGCTTTAGTGTATACATGGCTATCTGAAATGAAAGCTCAGGTACCTCTGGCAGAAAGGAAATATGTTTTGGCCAAGGTCTTCTATTTAAATAGAAAAAGAAAATAAAAGACTCTTTCTGCTGACTCAAATATATCTTCCTAGTTGTTCATATTCATGGAGTTAGTTTTGAAAGGATTTCTACCCAATTTATTTCATGAGGTGTCTTCTTTTACTACCTCTGGTTCCACTTTGTAATGTTGCTTCTCATTTTAGACTTAAACAAGAGGTAATTTGATATACACTACAGCTACATATTATACTATACTATATTATATTATATATATTATATATATTCCAGCTATGTCTCCTTCTTTTAAAAAACCAGATTGACTGATACCCTTACTCCCTCAAGACCAAGGAAAGTTCAAACACAAGGGAGAATTGTAAGTAGTATTTAAGCTGTTTTGCTATAAAGCACTTGCTACTTACTTGTTCCACAAATTAACCAACGTCAGAATAAAAACTAGTCATCTTTGACTCAATTTTCTATTTTCTCCCATAGTCACCTTGGGACTCAAGGAAGGACAGGATTTACAGAGAAGCAGCTTGCGACAAAAAGCAAACTTCTCCTCAGACAGGCAATTCCTTCTCTTATCCTCTTAGGAAGAAAGGTGAAATGGCCTCCAAGTAAGAGAACAAACAGAAAGTTCAGGTGACAGCAGTTATTTCATTCTCCTCAAATGATGATAGTATCATAACCTTAATAAAAACATCTCTGGAACCTCTCTAGAGGCAAGGAGTGAGATAATGGTCAGCCAGACCATGGGACTGGAAAGATCTCTCCCACTGTCCCCAGTTCTTTGTCTATTTAAACCTAAAGCTCATGTCTGTATCATGATGGCTGGTGATTGGAGATAGTGCTGTCTTCCTGTGGCATGCTCATGCCTGATAATAAATCTCTTTGAGAGAGGGGGGGGAGGGAGGGAGGGAGGGAGAGAGGGAGGGGGTGAAGGAGAGGGGGAGAGGGAGAGAGGGAGAGAGGGAGGGAGGGAGGGAGAGGGTGAGGGAGAGACGGAGGGAGGGAGGGGGAGAGAGAGAGAGAGAGAGAGAGAGAGAGAGAGAGAGAGAGAGAGAGAGAGAGAGAGAGAGAGAGAGAGAGAGAGAGAGAGAGAGAGAGTATAGCTAGAATAAGCTGCCTGCCAAGAGATGGAGTTGTGACGAGATCATTTTTACACCAAGAGCATAGTGAATGAAGGAGACGCATAGGAGGCCACGTGAACACACATGACTCCTCCAGGAAGCAGTTGTGTACAGCAGGTATAGAGGGTGGAGGTAGCTAAACTGATTCCAGAAAGATGTCTAGGACAGATTCAGGTTGGACACAGGAGAAAGGATGTTCCAGGAGGTAGAAGGAACGTTTAAGCCACTTGTGAAAGAGGACCACCAACATTCTTTAGGATTGTGAAGTCTGAATTTCCTGCGGGGGGTTGGGGCAACCTAATAAAATAGTGTACATTTTGGAGGAAAAAGAATAAGCTGGTACAAATTTTAGAACCCATTGTCCCCTTAAATTTTAAATAATTTTATCATTTAGCAGTTGTACAAAGAGGTTGCAATTTCCTAAATCAGGTTGTGAGTACATTGTGTCGTGATCAATGTTACCCCTCTTTGTGCCATCAAGACCCATGGATTCTTTCTATAAGGGCAAGTTAGTAACCAGGAAAAAAAGAATAAAAACACAAACAAATTAGAAACAAAAACAACCAGGATTTACGTAGACAAGCAGAACTGGTAGAAAGGAAAATCTCCCTCTTTCTTTTTAATTTTTTTTTTTGAGACAGAGTCTATATGGCCCAGGCTGTCCTGAAATTTGTTATACTCGTATGTCAGCCTCTTGTATACTGAGATTACAGGCATGCACTACAATGCCCAAGGATACTATCTATTATTATTCCTCAGGAATTCTGCCTAAGAATGGCTAAGTAGAACTATGAGCTTCTTGTCTAGACTTCCTGTTTAGACCCTAAACATCCTGATGTCTCTGTTGTTTTCGAGAAAAAATATCAGCATCCAGCAGGGGACCGTTCTATATCCATATGACATACCTATGTACACTTCTAAGAGTCAGAAACATCTTAAAGCCAAAGTTGATGGCTTTCTAACAAGAATAGGGATCTGGAAGAATAAGAATTTCAATTCAATCCTAGTGTAACTCTTCTAGGTAGATGCAAAAATCTGTTTAGGATCATTTGTGTGTAGGTCTCAGTATAGATTTAAAAGTTGCTCCAGTTTTTCTGAAAGCCACTCTACTCACCTCATGACCAACTGGTATTCTCCATCCAAATGCTATTTTTCTTAATTAAATGTATGACAGTTTTAAAAATGACTTTTCGCTCTCATTCTAATTAGATATTTCTGATTCTGTTCTCTTTGCTAATTGATTGCATATCTTCCTTCTGAAGACTATATATAATAAGAAATGTATTTATGTATACACATGCATGTATGTGTGAACATCTGTGTGTGCATACATTCACACACACACACATCTTTGAAATTTTAATAAGCTTCCTCCTGAGTGAATGCATCATTGATAAAAATACTCTTGCCTTGGATTGGGTAGCTTTCTGAGATTTTGATTTCCATAGCTTCTTCTGTATTAGTATGCTTTCATCTCAGAGGAGATAATTATATCCAGGTTTGGCTCTGCTCAATGGGCCTTCTCTCTACCAGAATGAGTCTCTTCCTTTAAAGAAAATAGAAATTGAAAAGGAATAAAAATAAATCCTGACATACCAGACCCTACATTATGTAAATCCATTTTCAACAAAAAGGTGGGTAACTGGGTAAAGATGATGACCTTTGAAAGCAAAATCCATTGAAAAAATCCCATTTTCCATGCTGTAAGGTTAGGAGAATAAATTGTATTCAGGGAGGAGGATAACTCCTTTCAACGTGTAATAAAAATACGTGGCCTCATTCAAATTTTCTCATTAAGATTCCTAGGATGACCTTAGAAATACGCTGGTCTTGCAAACTAACACAGTTTTAGCTCACATGATTTTACCTGAGCAGTAGAAACATCCATAAGAAAGTTATTTGTTATAGTGTTGATTTGCTTATCTGTCATAGAATATTAAATAGGTGTTTTATTTTTTTGAAGACTGTTAATTATCTGACTTACTTGTGAGCAAATGTCTTTCTTGTCAGCTATCTTATTCTTTTGTCCCTTATATTGATTTCTTGGAGAATCAATGGAAATGTTTTCATTACTCATGCAGGGAGGGATTGCTTTAGATGGAAATTTGGTGTTGAAACCTGTCATAATTAGCCCCAGTGCAGGTAGACCTTCTCTGGGTGATAAATCAGGGCACATGTGTAGAGTTCCATTTCTTCATGCATTCATTTAACAAGTGAATATTGAAAAAATACGACATGTCACAAAGGCATAGCTCCTATCTTCACGTAATGTAAAATCAAGGAAGCAGGGCGGCACTCAGAATATAGTTAAGCCATTAATACATTGTGCTGTGAAATGTTAGGAATTAAGACAATAAAAAAGACATATCAGAGGGACTCTTAGAAATAAGTGCCCCACGTTAAGTTAATAATGTGAAATGTTTTTAAGCAAAGAGAAATAATAACTACTTTAGTGGAGGCAAAAGAACTCTTAACATTTTCCATATATCTTTTATTGTAATTTTAATTGATAGAAGGGTTACATTATATTCACCAGATAGAAGGTGCATTACTCCACATGCATTGATACCTTTTCTCATGTCTTGGTCCCCATTTCCCTTCCCCCACCCCCACCCCTTATCTTGTTTTCCCCTCTTACCTATCCGATTTCAAATAACCAAAAAACACGTACATACAATATATCAGATAACAAGGTGAAATGCTGTAACAATATGAGATAACCAAGGGACAGCAAAAGAGCTGAGAGATAACATAGTACAAAAATATGGAACGCTTCACGAATTTGCGTGTCATCCTTGTGCAGGGGCCATGCTGATCTTCTCTGTATTGGTCCAATTTTAGTATATGTGCTGCCAAAGCAAGCACACTCATAACATTTTGACTCCATTTTGCTAAAGAAACTGCCAACTCTGTGGATGGACATGTGAATGAACAGGAAGACATGCTAATATGTCAGGCAGGTTGACTAGCCTCCTGGACATTTGTTTTTAAGAAGGGGAAGAGGCATATGTCAGAAGCCTGTGAAAAGTAACACAGTGCATCAGAGGAGCATGAATAGTCTAGCAGCCTCCCCTCTATCTTTGCTAAGAATGGTGTCCCTGTTCTACCATTCAGATCTCAGGACATTCCTCTTTAAGCTGTAGCTAAAAAACATATGAAATGTTCCAGGACAGCTCATGTACCCTGGGAACTCTTGTCTTACTTTTTTCTGTGTCCCTTGGGCCTGTGTGTCCATGTGTCTCTTTACCATGTTCCTGGGAACTTGCTGCCATAACTAGAAGATACATTTTGGGGAGAGTTGGAAGATTATTCCAAAGTAGGTAAGGGGTGGGGAGTAACAAGAATGAAAGGAACAGGAGATGCTGCTGGCAAGACCCTCTCCTCCATCATTCATGAGCCAAGAAGGGATTGTAAACTCTGAACCAGTTGATGTCATGATCATTGGTGAAAGTCTTTGGAATTCTGAATTCATACAGCATTTATCCACCTGTACTTGTTGTTCTGGTCGCCGGCCTGTGTTCTCTGGAAGCTTAGTTACTCTCTCCTTGGTGTCTTGCAACTTCCCTTACCCATCCATAGCCTATATCCAGTTTGATATTCTGGCAACAAATGACCACAAGGCTGTGCAGTCTCTAGTATCACTTGCTAATTGGAACCTTTTTAGTTTGATTTCACATCTAAGTTTTTTCTCATCTTATCATGATGCTTCTGTCTGGTGGTTCCTATGTTTCATTTATATCTGTCTCCTGACCCACAGTGGGCATTGAAGAGCTCATGAGTAAACTTCTTCTAACTGATTCTTGCTGGACACTGGGAACTGGTAGGAATGCTTTTTGCTCCAGAGCTTGGGAGGGTCGGTGGGAGGGAGAAAGATAGCAATCAAACTAGGAAAGTGGCAATGCATGGTGAGATCATGCTAGCTAAGACAGATTACTGGCATGAGAAAAGAGCCAACAACCAAAGCCACCAAGACTGTAGCCTACACACAGCCAAACTCCAAGAAATTCATTTTAGGTTAGTGAAAATTATGTACCATTATAATTTCATCTATGAATTCACTTCTCCAGAATGAAGGAGAATTGATGTTCTGAACATTTCTGGAAAATATTTTCTAACTTACTGTGGTTTCGTGTTCCCACTTACGTTTCCCTTACAATCTCCTAAACTGGACAGCATCTGGGAGATTCATCATATTGAAAGAAATAATTTGCCCCCATTTCAGGACTCGGAATCTCAATATATCAGGAACTTGCCAAACAAAACAATAATAACAAAAAACTACACACTTCAGAAGTGACAAAGCACAAGAACCATTTTACTTCAATTTTCATTTAAGAGGATGGTTAACTTTGCTGGAATCTACCAATTTACATGCTGCCACTTTTGTTAGTAGAGAAGATTTTGCATTTCACATCCAAATGATATTGTGGAGAAAAGTGCAGTAAACCATGGGCCAATGGTTTATTACACTGGCCACAATCAAGTCTGGCCAAGTACCTGTTTTGTAAATGAAGTTTTATTGAAAATCACCCACTGTTGTTAAGTTTAGACCCATGCTTTAATTTGCATTGTAAAGGTTGATTTTTGGAGATATGACTAATAACACCTGGTCCACTTAGAAAAAATGGGCTCACCTTTTGTCTTAGCATTCTGTCTAAACCACAGTTTTAATAGCTGCCAGACTGGGGAAATTACCTAATTTGACAAGACAGACACCCAAAAGGTAAATAGGCTGAGATACATGAATGACACAATTCAGAGTCCTCAGTGAAAGAATCATCTGATGTATTTGAGAAAAACCTGCTGTCACCAGAGATAACATAAAGTAGGGGAAAGCTGTAAAACAGAGAAAAAGCCCACAAAATATACACCCTAGAAACCCCTGTAAATCATGATACATTTTCTAGATATTGTGATTGTCCCAATCTTTCATGATGCAGGGAATATATCAGAAGTAAAATAAGTTCTAGGTGGCATCTCTATCTCTGCTTCCATATCTGATATCATCACAGACTTGAAGCACTGTCCATTCCATCCTACACAGTGGCATTTTTAATCCACCCCAGGCAGCCAAGAAACACTCTGGTGAGTGTTGAGGGAGAACCGGGTGTGTGCATGCAACCCTTGTGAGGACTGGCAAGTGAAGATCTGGCTGCAGGCCTCTAGCTCCTGAGTCCCATGCTAGAATTTCTGTGAACCTCAGAATGGTGCCAACACTGACCGATCTGAGCATGAAGAAGAAGGACGAAGCCACAAAGACCAGCTCCTTCCATGCCAGGTCTCATGTGATGATCAGGGGCTCCACTGACCGAGTACACAAGAAGCCTTTTTAGTTCCTATTTTCTGGGAATCCAGACTGAATAGAGGCTGTGGGACAGGAAATAGTTGATGTTGAAGGTTTAAAACATGGATTAGTTCGAAGGAGATTTGAATTCCTGTGCTTGAACTTGTAAACTATGTGATGTCGAGCTATGGACTGATACCCTGCACCTCTGTTTCTGTAAAAATGGAGATTATTAATCTGGTGGAATTACAATAGTGATCATTGAGATTGGTGAAAACAGCATACAGCCTGGCATCCAAACCAGTGGCTACTAATTGGGACAGATTTCATTGGACTTCCGCTACATTGTTGACCTGTTACTCTTGGTCCTCTTCTCAAAGGACAAAAGTTATGAAGTGTATTCAATCTGACTGAGCTTGGAACAGAGTAGCATCATATGCTGGCATTATGCAATCTGAGATTATGCCAGAGACGTCAGAGTCTCAGGAAGCCTCAGCAGTTTTCAAACAAGTGCACTGTCTGGCACAAAAAAAACAAGAAAAGGTTTCAATCCCTTGAGGGCGGATAAGAAAGCAACAGTGAAGAGAGAAGCTATTAATATTAATGTTCCAGGAAAAGGAGAAAAGTGAAAGGACATGAACACACAGAAAGAATGATTCCATATGGCTTTGGTGTGTTCATTTACACAGGATGGGAAAACAGCAGAGAGACTGGAGATAGCAAGGAAGAGCAGAGAGAGGGAGGAGGTGGAGGTAGCCCGGAAATCTCTGAGAAGTTACATGAGCTTCAGGGAATAGGTTCTGTCTGTACAAGTCAACCAGACACACTGCCATCTCTGAGTATCTGAGAGCAAGCCAGACTAGGCAAGGGAAGGAAAGGCCCTAGTGTCCTGTTTGTTTCAGCTCCTGGGTATAGGAAACATTCTATAAGGATTTATTATTGTGCTAACTCTAAGGGGTGCCAGCCACAATTGAAATTTCATCCAAGAGATTACCCCACAGATCTCTTCAAGTCAAACTCTTCAGTGTCTCCATGGTGGCCCAGCTGCCAAACATTTTGATTTCTCACATATACTGTGTGATGGTTAAGAGCCCAATCTGAAGTTGAGTTCAGATTACAATCCTACTGGCACTTCCATCTTGGTTTATTAGGTAGGGCAAAATTCAGTCTTTCTCAAAATTCAGATCTTTTCCAAGCAATTTAATCAGTAGTAAATCTGGGATGTAGTTTGTGAGAGTCCAGACCTACAAAATGGCTAGCTAGTTTTAGCTCTGGTAAGCTAAATCTTTCTCCCTTCTCCATACCAGGAGAGCAGAGAGTAAAGGGGAAAAGACACATTGCAAGTGGAAAAACCTCAGGCTAACATGCAGCTAGCATGAATGCTGTACTCTGTGTTGAAGGAAGCAAGATATCTTGTGACTACTACAGTCAAACTCCCACACCTCAGTCAGTCCATCTTCTTGAAGATAACCTTACTGTTGTTTCTAGCCTCACCCTCTCAGCGTGCTGCAAATGTCATCATGAGAGAATCTGCATATCCACTGGTTTGACCCGTGTAGAGAAACAATTCTGGACACTAATTTCTAAAATGCCTCAAGCGGAGTATCCATCATGAAGGATGGGATTGGATTCTATGGGCCTATCAGGCATATGGGGGCTAGAAACAGGCAGCCACAATAGATCTTAACCATAGAACACTGGTTTGGGGCTTGGGTAGCACTTAGTTCCTGTCGCTCCTTTTTACACTGAGTGGCAGAGTTCCTTTATGCTCAGTTGTGACAGATATGGAGCTGGATCACGGGGAAAGCGGGTGTGTTAGGCTGATGTGAGAGAGGTAAGAGGAGGCACTCCCTGCTGAGGTTTGATGCATGTGTTGGTAAGGGTTGCAGAGGGCGAAGTGGAGGGAAATACAGATTGACATTGGATTCGAAATGTGCAAAGAATGATTTCAGGTACAGAAAGACTGAAATGTCCTTTTAGTGAAATATGAGGTGCTAAAACCGAACATATAGTTTCAGTCCTTGACAGGAAGTCTTTGGTGCCAGTCCAGGCATTTACGATTGATGTTGCTATAGTAGGAGAGGCCATGTTCTAAAACAGGGTAGCGACATTCTTTCGAGCACCAGAAGTAAGATTACCTTAATAAGTTAGGAAACAGGATCGTTATTATCTATAATAATTATTGTATCCAACTCAGGGACAATCCCATATTACAAATCCTCATGTAGTTAACATATGCCTGCTGAATTTTTATTTTGAGCATTAAATTTCTGTCACTTAAATGCTCATCTGGCCTCTGCAGAGTTTTAATATAAAATGTCTTGGTATTTATTCAAACACCTGCAGTGACTCAGTACTTTTCCTGCATAAATCCAGTCTCAGCAGTAATGAGGTAAGATGTAATGTGTACTTTCAACCTCCTTCTTTCACCTGACCCTGCCCAAAGTAAACTTCCTTAGTGTGGGTTCTAGATTTAGATGGGAAATAGGTGGTATTATTATGGTTTAAATATGAAGAGCCACCCACAGGCTTATGCTTTGAACGCTAAGTCTCCAGCTGTTTTGAGAGGTACTGGGAACATTTGAAAGTAGGGCTTGGTTGGGAGAAGTCAGTCACCGGGGATGTGCTTTTGGAGATTATACCTGGTTGTTCTCTTTCCCTTTCTCTTTGCTTCCTGTCTGCCATGAGGTGAAGAACCCCCTCCCGTACCATGCTCTCCTTCCCCAATGGTCCGCCCATGCAGTTGAGCACAAGTAACCGAGGACCAATAAATGCTCCCCTCCCTTCAGTTGCTCTCTCAAGTATTTTGACCACAGTGTGTACAGAAATGTAGACTAGAGCAGGAAAGCTGTTTCTGTGACTAAACCTGATCACATCATCCTTAAGCTTTTGGAACTGGCATGTGGGAGGAGTTTAACAGACATTGAGGAAGCCTAAGATACTATAAACCGAGATCAGTGGACAGTTGTAGTGGAAGATCGGATGACATAAATGAAAATAGAGAGGGCCAGGTTTGTGTAGTTTCAAATAGGAATAAGGAATCCATTGTGAATTAAACAAGATGCAGTTGATGGCACATTGTGGCACAGAACGTGTCTCCATTTTGTCTGTTCTCTAAGAATTTGACAGACAAGGGAATTCGATGGAGGAAATTCAAGATTGACATGGTTATTACAGACCACTTCTAAGAATCATGAGCATGGTGCAGAACAGAAAGGCTTGAAAATTACAGTTTGGTCAGAAGAAGTGAAGTTGGGGCTACTAAGCCAGGTTTTCTGAAGAGATTAATGCCACTAGGGAGAAGCCTGTTACTTGGAATTGGGATGATGGGAAAAAATATCTTAAAGTCACCTCACTAATTGGCCTTACCCCATTTGTAGCAGGCTCAATAGTGTGAAAGATTAAGCATTTGAATGCTTTTCAGGCATTTAGAGCCTTCTGCGGCCATTGTGCGAGCAGGTCCAGGAACCAACTGAGCAGACAGTAGGCCAAGGCATCATCCACAAGCTGGTGGGATTTGGGGGCGGGTGAAGGGATCCTCAGAGACCATTACCTTCGAAGAAGTGTGCCCATGGCTACACAATGTCCAGAGACCCTAAAGACAGTCCTGAGAGTGATGTGTGAAGCTGTGAGAGTAAAGTTTAAACTGTCACAGACAACTCGAGAGTAGAAGATGCCAAGGACACAGGGTATCTGTGGAGCAAAGCTGTGATGAGAAGTAGAGACAGCCCCAGAGACAAGACTGTCACTTCAGGGATTCTCTGCACCCTTGTGACTCACGTAAGGCTACGTGTCCCAGACGCTACCGCTGCCCACAATGTGCAGGCTTTAATCTTTGCCCAGTCAGGCTTTGGCCTTGTTTTTGTCACAGGTCTAATTCTTTCTTTTCCCTTCATTCTTCTCTTTTGGAATTAAAATGATTACTCTGTACTACTGTGTCTCAGAATTATATAACTTTTTAGAGTTTTATGAGTTTACCTTGAGTCTCAAAACAGACATTGAAATGAGATTTTTTGAACAGTGCTGGGGACTCTTGAAGATCGAGTAAACCCATCTTGTATTAGGAGACAGCTATGATTCTTTGAGGTCAGGGAAACAAGTGTGAGACGTGGGGGAGGGGACAAAGAAATGCTTACACCTTGTTGGTGAGAATGGAAACCAGTAAATACAAAACCACCATGGAATCAGCATGGAGGTTGATCCAGAATTAAAATTAGACCCTTTATACCACTTTTCAGCATATACCTGGGGGAGTATAAATCAAAACACAAGAAGGACATTTGCATACTCATGTTTATTGAAGTACCAATCACAATAACCAAAGTGTAGACTCAGCTGAGATGCAGATAGCCTTGTTAAACCTACCAAACACATTTGGAAAAAAAAGGGTTAGGAAGGAGGAAAGAAATAGTAACACAGAGCAAATTTGTTTAAAGTTCATGTGTATACATGTGTGGAATTATCATAATTAAGCCTCTTTGTATCATCATCATCATCATCATCATCATCACCATCATCATTATTTTTTGCCTGTAATGGGGCTTGAACTTTGGGTAGAGGGTCAGTGTCTGAGCTCCTTTCACTCAAAGCTAGCACTCTATTGCTTGAGCCATGGCTCCACTTCCAGGTTTTTCTGTGATTAACTAGAAATAAGAATCTTACAGACTTTACTGCTTGGACTGGCTTTGACGTGCAATTGTCAGGTCTCAGCCTCCTGAGAAGCTTTGTATTATTTTTTTTAAAAAGGTCTGCACAGCTTATAACACTTTCATATGCAACAATGGGTTGTACCACATCCTATTTTATTCACTACATCCACCTTTTGCTTCTGGAAATTATTGAGGCCCTGTACACACACACACACACACACACACACACACACACACACACACACACACTGCTTCTGGTACTCATACTGGTGTACACGTAGCTGAGATCAGGATACAGAAGGTTGAATTACAGCCTAACACATTCTCTAGGCTTAAATTGGAGTACCACATGTACACAGCAGCATTATCATCTACCACCGCATCATCACAATCACAAAGATTGTTAGCGTCTTCATCTTACACCTTCTTTTGGACCAAAACCTGACTCTAACATCCTCCTTAACAGGATGAGCCTTCGTGGGCTGGTGGGGTATCTGCAGTGGTGCAGCACATTTCTAGCGTGTGTGAGGCTCTGTATTCAATATCTAGCACTGCCAAAGAAACAAAAAAAAAATGAGAACAGGGACAGAGTTAGAGCATGAGAGAAGAGGAGAGGCTCTGTTGGTTTTATTAGTTTCTCTCAGTTTCCTGTCCACAAGATGGAGGTAACACAAATCTTTCATTCCAGATAAATAGGGACTTTAAGGAATTATTCCTAGAGAGCTTTGCCAGTTGCTCAACATGTAGACAATATGCACAAGTTTATTACTGTTATTTTGATATAGTAACTGCAATGAACTGTGTGTTTTATATACACAGCCACAAAATAGTATTGTAAATTATGTGTTATGACAGGAGTGGGTGCTTTAAAATATGTATTTCATTGCTATAATAGATATATCTCATATTTCTGCTTTACAGAAGCTAGGAAGAGTGAATCTAATCCTTTTGGTACTGGAGGATTATGTTTCAAGTAGTCCTAAATCTTGCATGCTTGCAGTATCAGATTCAACAAACTAGCTTAGATAAGGAAGGTATGTATGCTTATTTGTGTCTCATTGGCCAAAGCTAGTCTCACTTCTAAGGAGAATTCCCAGATAATGTGCATGCATGCAATAATTGTAATGTATAATTATTTTCCAAGTAGGAAATAAAGGTATAGTTTTCCAGACATGATTTCTTAGCTACCATGTGGGATTTTAATTAAAATTAAAATTCACTCTTGATATATGCAATAAGATCAGATAATGTTATTCTTATCGCATATAATAATTCTACCTGTGAGTTTTAGGTTGGTTTTTAATTAGCTTCTATCATTCTCCATAAAGGATAGAGGATAGCCAACAACACAGTTCTTTTTTAAAAATCATAGAGAGCTCTTAAAGGACAAGGAAAATACACAAAAGTAATTGGCACAGCATTAATTAAATTTCTACCATACATTGCACACCTGATTCAATGTAGCGTACTTTTCTCTTACTTTCTCTTTACTTTCTAAATCTATGTCAAGGCTCATGATAAGGCTACATTTTCTCAATCAGAATCTTGTGATCAGAATTGTTTTCTTGATGATTCCATTCTTACTGCTGTGAGTTGGAATTTTAATTTAGCTTTGATTTTCACTTCTTGTTGTCTAATGATGTGGAGCATTTCATGTATTTATTACTCATTTTTAATTCTTTTACTGAGAACTCAGATTTATTTAACTGCTTATTAATTAGATTATCTGTTCTTTTGTTGTGTAATTTCATTAATACTTTGTGTATTCTGTATATTAATTCTTTATCTTGAGTAGCCAGATGACATTTTTCTCCCATTTCATGGTTCTGATATGTTTCTAATGCTGTGCAGAAACATTTTAGTTTGATATGATCCTATTTGTCAATTCTTATTCTTATTACCTAGGTAAGTACAATGCTATTCAGAATATACTTACTTGTCTATCTTCCAGAGTTTTCTCTATGTTTTTCAGTAGTAATTTCAGTTTCAATATTACATTAAGATGGTTGATCCATTTGGAGTTGTTTTTTTTTTTTATAAAATGAGAGATAGGCTCTAGTTTCCATATTGTGCATATTGATAGCTTGTTTTTCCAGCACCATTTGTTCAAAAGGCTGTCTTTTCTCCAATGTAGGTTATTGACTCCTGGGTTAGTATTTCTGGGTCTTCTATTTTGTTTCATTGGTCATAGTTCCTTTGTGCCAGTGGCATGCTGTTTTTGCTACTATGGCTCTGTAGTACAGTTTGAGGTAATGTTGTGATACCTACAATTTTCTGGGTTTTTGATTTGTTTTTGTTTTACTTACTTTTGCTATCCAGGGTATTTAAGCTCCCATGTGAACTTTAGAATCAATTTTTCTACTTCATTGAAGGATCATATTAAGATTTCATAGTTTTTTTTTATATCCATAGATGACTTTCAGACATTTTCACAAATGAACCCATGAACATGGGAGGTCTTTTCACCTTCTGGTATCTTGTTCAACTTCTTTATTTCAATTATATTATTCATTAGACAGTCTTTTAATTTCTTGACTAAGTTTGTACCTTGGTATTCTTTTGAAACTGTTGAGAATGAATTTGTTCTGATTTTTTTCTCATCCTGTTAATTGTTGGTATATAGAAAAGCTACTAATTTTTGTGTACGTATATTATATATTAGGTTACCCAAAGTGTTTATCATATTCAGGCATTTTTGTTGTCATTTAAATGCATAATTAAATCATCTGTCACTAGAGATAATATGACTATAATCTTTATGTAATCTTGTGTAATGAAAAATATATAGTGTTTACATTATGTTTTTTAGCATAATAAATACTTAACCTTTATTATAATGTAACTAAATGGGGAAATATAATGTAGTAATATGATATAATAAAAGAATAGAACTATAGTAAAGGCTATTAATAACTATAATAAAACCTAGCCTTTATTATACAAATATGTGTAATGTTATTCCTGTTTCTTAAGAGAGAGCGTGTGTGTTTATGTGTATGTGTTTCTGCCTGTCTGTCTCACTGTCTGCCTCCTCTTTTCTTGAACTCAGAGCCTGGGTGCTTTCGCTGAGACTTTTTTTTTTGCTCGAAGCTAGTGTTCCACTACTTGAAAGCCACAACTTCGCTTTCAGTTTTGTGGTTATTTGGAGATAAGAGTTTCATGGACTCCCCGTCCAGGCTGGCTTCAACCTGTGATCCTCAAATCTTCTCCTGAGTACCTAGGATGACAGATGTGAGCTACCAAAGCCTGGCCTGAACATTTTTAAAGTAATACTTCTTCTTTATTGAGGTAAGAGTATATGTTTTTTGCATTGTGTCAGTACAATGGAAATCTCTATCAATCTAGTCCTCAGTTTTCTCTCTGCAGTGGCTTTGATGTCTTATCACATATATCCTTAGGGCCCTCAATTGACACCCTAAATCCTAGGTACAGTTGTCTGTGATAGGACTCTGGATCAGAGAAAAAAATGTCTCGTTTCCTATTTACAGAGCCCATGTAAAACATGTGATTAATGTTGTTTCTATCCTACATTCTTATCTCTGGCCAACCACTGTGGCCATGAAGATGACTGGTTTGTGTGGGCAAACTAAAGCTATAGACTTAATTCTGTGACAGATATAGAATGACAAGTTATTGTGATTGACATTCTTTAATTCTTACTCAAAAGCTCATGGAGTAGTTATGCCTCCTAGTAAAAGAGATAAGGGAATAGTTAATTACCTGAAGAAGATAGAAGGAAGAGTAAGTCATTAGTTGTTGATACAGTCATTCAGTTGCTGATCCACAAACCTGTTGAAACATGAGGTCACCTTGTTGAGATTTTTAGATACCAGGAGAGCTACCCTACTGAAAACAGCTTAATTTTCTTTAACACAGAGAGTTGTGAACTAAATAACTATTGTTTTTACAGTAATTTGTTACTGGCAATAACGAACTAATACACATTCCAAGGAATAAGTACTTATCACATGGGCAGTAGAAATGTACTGACAAATTCCAGTGTATAATTTTAATTTTTAATATCACTGAAAACACACACAAATCTACACATATAGGCACATAACTATGTCTGTCTGACTATTGGTCTATCTATCTAGCTATTGTTGTTATTACAGCATAAGCTGACATTAAGAGCTAAGCTATCTAGGCTATGGAATAAAGTACAGAGAACCTTACAACTTGAAATATTAGCTGACACAATGTAACAAACACTTAGCACTGAAGGAAGAGAATAGACTTAGAAAGATGTGTACAGAAATTTTATTGCTGGGTAGCAGAAAGAGAAGTTTAGAGCCATAAGTTCTACTTGAATCGACACCTAGTACTGAAAAAAATAGACCAAGTTAAGATTGCTTTTATCACGGGCCCCTGCTAGTGTTGTGGAGATCTTGGTGACTTTTGAGTCCCAGCCATTACCTTGAACTTAACCTTGTGAATCACCGATGGAAGGTCAGTTAAACTACTCCAGCCTACTAGCCCATGGAAACTGAAATTTGAAAAAATGAATGTGGCTTTAAGATACTAATTCTGTGGCAATTGGTTATGCAGCTACAAAAAAAAACCAATACAGGGAAAGATGAGCTCAGGGTCAGCCATTGCTATTTCTGGATTAATCTGCAAATTCCTGGGGGAAAAGTGCTATACTTGGTTAACTTCTGGATACAGGCACTGCCAGTTGTTAGTCACGTGGCTGTGGATGATATATCACAGGCTCCTAAACTCCAAAATGAAGAAGCAGCTATCATGGGATCATGGGAACTGGACAAAATTAACTGTGACAGTCCATGTGCAATGCTCTCAGTAAACATTAGCTCTCACAAGCAGCTGACATTTTTATTGCATTTGCAATGGCTAACACCTTGCACAACTATATAAGCACTCAGTGTATATTTATGGAAAGTGAGAGCTGGATGATGGAATGAGTGATTTTAAGAATAGTAGAGAATTGGACAAATGCTGAATTGCTACCCAATAGACACAGTCCATATTTACTTTAAAAAACAAAACAAAACAAAACCTCACACCTCTAAAATGTGAGCCTGTCATCACCTATGAGACAAACAGCCAGACTAGGGCAGGGTTTATATAACACCTTCTTTTGCTCCCCAATAGCTGAGACAGTGTAAGACTTAGGTGCTCAGATGTGATGCCTGCTACAGAAATGATTTCTGAAGACTGCCAGGCTAGAGAGACACTTAGCATTTGTCTCTCCTTCCTTTCATTGTGATGGCTCTTGCTTTGCCCTCTTAGCATGCTGCTAGCTCCCTAGTTAACTAGAAACTCACAGTTTGTTTCTTTGCTGCATTTCCCCAGGCGCTGAGGCCTCAGGCTCCATGCAAGGATATGCTTGGCGAGCCGCAAGTATGAATTGGCTACATGAAATGTAATTGTCTCACCTTGGATTAGGGAGAGGAGCAGACACAGGAATAAATGTGCTTCTGATTAAACTCTGAGAAGGCAATCTAGATATGAATGAATGGAGTAGCATCTGTTTAATAAATATCCAGAACTGACGGACCCTGAACTTTCCTGGGGTCTGAAGTCATGTGAACTTAGCTTTTAAGGAGGTCCAGTGTTCCCTTATTCACAGCGAGGCTTCAGATACGGATTTAGGGTGATAGGAGGAGGCACATTTTATGGTCACGTGACCAAGGGTAGCATCCTGGCTCCTTCTCACCCTCTTCAGGTGCACTAGGTAAATCCCCAAACTATTTCATCACAACGTCATGATATAATGACACTTCAAAAACAGGATTATATGGAAGTGGAACTAAGAATGCTCTGAAGATTTTCACAGAGGGTTGATGGGTCCTGTCCATATTCTGGCAGTTGGATTGCTCAGTGATCCTTCACGTAATATAATTTTTTTCCCAAGGGATGACACAGATGTGTTATATACATCACTGCTTCGTTAAATGGCAAAAGAATTCAATACATATCATTGAAAATTAAGAAAAGTGAGGGAAGGGGCAGGTTGGAGATGGTAGGTGAGAATATGGAAAGGAGTGACATTGACCAAGACGCAGTCTGTCATGAACTGCTTTTTGACATTGTGTTCATATGCTGTTTTGTTCCATGGCAACTCCTTTGTGTAACTACTTAGAGATAATTTTTCAAAGGGAGAAAGTTCACTGTACTGCTTGACAGCTGCATACTTGCAGTACCTTCCCAGCCTCTCCTGTGAGCCCCAGGGAGATAGAAAAAGAACTTGTTTAGAAGACCAGAGCAGATATATGGCAGCAAGAAGGCTATGGGAGGTAGAGCTGAGACTGTGCACTTTCCTGTTGCATTGTTCGTTACTGATTCTCTAACCTTTTGGCTTAAGTTTCCTCAGTTTGCTCCAATGTCTAAGATACTTCCGCAGTGTCTAAGATACTAACCCTGGTCTAAGTACGCCCAGGCTCTTGTTTTCCCAGAATCGAATGCATCACCTTCTCACGAGCAATCTAGAGTTATGAAAATGCCAGACATAGTGCCTTGTATCAGCACTGGAAGCAGGTAGGATTTTCCAAGACAACTGTATTGCTTGCTAGCTCCATTGCTGAATACCAACTCCTGCTGCTGTTTAGCTCAAGCAGGTATTTAAAAAGCACTCAGAGAGATACTTAGATGCAGGACATTTCAACTATATATATATATATACACATACATATATATATATTTCTGCCATTGCTATGCTGACTTTAAAGTACATCAAAGTGTACTCCCACTGTGATGTCTGGTGAAAGAGAAACAGGTAAGCGCCCCTGGGTCTCAGAGAGTAGGGCCTAATGGCTCGTGTATTTGCTGCTCTCCAGCTGGTTTGTGAATACGACAGTCAGCCTCAGCTCTTTACATGGTATTTATCACTACAATTAGGAACTGAAACATTTGAAGTGGTATGGGCTTAGAAGCTACCTCAAGGTGGTTGTGTATGGGTGTGGGTGTGTCATTTAGGTGAGGGGGAGTGGTGCCTCTGTGATGCTGACAATAATATTCCCAAGAGACAGGAGCTGGCAATCTTGCAATGTCTTTTTCTTATTCACTGTCCAGTAGGCACAGAGGTGCAGTTCTCCATGGAGGTGACAGAGTCCATGGATTGCTCACTGCTAGCCTTCCTCATGTTTGCACCTGCTTCTTAATCCTCTCTGCATTTCGATGCGGTAAGAAGGAGTATTATTCTCATTTTATTTAAATGAGTATTGTGAGACAGGAATTCCATCGTGCGATACAGAGAAGTCGCATTTTGAGAGGTTGAATGGGGAGTCATTATTAGACAGCAGGCAACCACCAGCAGACCCCTGTCCCCCAAACCTTGCAGCCTCAGATATGCTTGATACTATTAGGAAATGGATCCACCAAGAGTAGTAAAGAAAGAGCAGCAAAACAATCTCAGGAAACCAGATCAACTCTAATGGAGTGTGAATGGTGACAGGAGACAGGAGGCATGGCGCCCCCCAAGGGCAGCTGAGGTGCTGGGGACTAAATAAGGTGATGATCAGGGGGCAGGGTCACTGGGAGCTTGAGAGTTCAGTCTCACTGGCAAGTCTAGTCACGGATTGTCCAAGTCCCCACCCATCTGCTCCTGGTTCAGGAGCCTAACACTTTGGGATGAGGGGGGATGGAGGAAGTGGGTTTCACCTCTCAGAGTTTTCAGAAAGTCCTCATCATCCACCAAGATGCCAAGAGGATGCCAGTTAGACTCAGTATTCATAGTTCACTTACAATTGTCTGAGGGAACATGACATTTTCTTTGTGGTGTAAGGGATTTCATGAAGACTGGATATGACCAAAGGCTGGATTTTAGGAAGAATAATGTTTAGTGACAATTGAATAACCATATGCTGAAATGCTGAAGAGATCAGGACAACTTCAGGAGAAAGGAGTGATCATATCAGTAAAACATAGGAGGAAACGCAAATAAAAGTGTTGTCTAATAATACAGTTTTTAAGGGGAGAGAAATACATTCAATAAAAAGCCTCCTGTATCTGGAGCCCTGGAATCCTGTCCTAGTTCTAGCCATAGCTATAAGTCAGATCATTTCTTTTTAATCTAACCACGTTTATCTGTTCTGTGGGTAGAAATTACCTGTACAGTCTTCTTGCCTGGGAATGAGGGACTATCTTTAACCTAATCAAGTGACACAACACATAAGTATTACAAAACCCAGAAAGAGCCACCCAATTCACATAGCTCCTTAGCTTTAGTAGCTCATTGGCCTTTTACTGCCTGTCCCAAGTTCACCATTCATGGTCTCTCAGAGCCCTGCAACCTTCAGAGTATAGACAGGTGGATGAAAACTGTAGAACTGCTGTTTGTTCAGTGTACACTACCCTCAAAGATGGGTCAACTATACTAAATGTGTGTGTGTTTGCATGTGTGCATGCTTGTGTGTATGTGCTCAGGTGTTTGTGTGTGTCGTAACAAGAGAAATGGTGTAGTAATTTTTACCAAGTGATACCCATTCAGAGTCGCTGGCTTTAGATTTCCTGTGTATTCCCTGAGTCTTACACTTCCCTCTTTCTTACACCTAAGATAGTGAAGCTCTGGGAAGAGTCATTCTAGGAGTGTTTTCTGTTCTTATCCCCATCACTTATATCTCTTGCCTTGAGAAAGTTGATCTCCATGAAGTATGAGAGGAGACTTTTTCTCTCCCTCTTCCTCGATTCTGATTTGTACCAGCAACCCTCAGTTTTCCTTGGTTTAGAGCACTTTGCTTCAGTCTCTTCATTGGTCCCTGGTGATTTCACTGTGTGACTCTAGCTTCTCACATGGGAACAGCCTTCTTTGGACGAAGGTACTCTCTAATTCAGCATGGTCTCACTTTAAATATATCAGCAAAGGTGTGATTTCTAAACAAAGGACCTCATGAGATTCTGGTTAGTCATGAATTTGAGAGGAACATTATTCAATCCAACTTACTGGATTTGATCCAATTGATTTATTTATCTCCTTCCATGGGACTAATCAATGCAAGTATGAAACCATATGTTGTTGCAGCAACTGCCAGGAAATGTTCTTTTTTGCATCCCTTAAATGGGAATTTTTAGTGCCTTCCTCTCAGACTTATTATTAGGATTTATAATTAATATTGGTTTTCATTTTCTCTTTTTCCTTTCTGATTCCCATGAAAGTGCCATGAACAAAAACCATTAAAAACTATCATGAACGCAGATAAAGGGATTAATATATGTAGTTGTTTCATTTTGTTTTAAATGCAATTATGTAATGTCGAGTCTAATACTGTCACTCAACCCAAACCAACGTTCTCAAACACTACATGAACTGTGACCCATTTTCTTTCTGGCCTGTCTTTATATACCTTTCTACATGCTTGGCAAATGACACTATCACAAGCAGACTGAAAGGAGCCCAAATGGTACTGGGTCTGCCGCTCCATTCATTGTGGTGGTTAAAGCATGTGTCTATCTCTTTGTAAGAATAACTCACTGGCTATAACTTACACCCCAAACCCTATATATCCATAAATAACCCCTGGCAGTTTCATTACAGCTTGGGGTACCATGGCCAACACTGGTAGCTAACTTAACTCCAATCAATCTTCTTAATGTGTTTGCTGGTTTGGTTTCATTAGGAGGCAGGGCCATTACTCAGCCTGTGCCGGCTCAACCACCATGTTGATTTGTGTCTCTGTATTGTGTGAATGAATATGCATCCTGGAAGACCCGAGGCTTCTTCAGATCTGCCCAGTGCTCCCTGTTTATTGCTGTGTGGGAGAATACATGTTACTTATTATTATGGGGACATTAGAGAGTCAAATCTGAGGAGAGACTTCTATTGGGGCCAGTGAGTATGTATTTATGAATTTGGGGAGGATGTGAATTATATTGGCAGGCTTTTCTTCAGCTAATACCGGTTCAAAGCGCACATGATGACATTAAGTTCTCCATCTCGGTATCTCCTTATTCCCACCAGCTGCCTTGCTTTTTAGGCTTTGCTTAGCTCTTATTTATGTCTCCATATTTAGCCAAGAACTTGCCAATTTGATTGAAACCAGAAAAGAGAATTTATCTTAGACCTCTGGTCAAACTAAAGAGAAATCAGTGTCCCCCTTACATTTCCTATGTGGGTTTGGAGAAAAATACTCAGGTACTGGAGAGAGCAGGGAGCAAAGAAACAAAACATTTCTCTGACATGGAGCCCAGGGAAACCACTTCATCTTGCTCAGAAAAATCCCTGTGGTGTGTTCACTTCTGCCACCTCCACCTTACCCCCACACACCATTCTCTTATGAAAATACAGAGAGGGAAAAATTGATATCTAAGGCAAAGCTCACACACCAAGCCATTTTTGGTTGCATAGCAAGGCTTTGTTTAGCAGATCCTAATGGTTCACTTTAACCTTGTCAGGGTCTCGGCGGCCATGTTTTTATGGTTGACTTACTCATGAATAATTCCTGCAACAAATTAGGCTGTAATCTTAGTTATGCATATTTTTTGCCTCTCTCTATTATTCCTAAGCCTTATTGGGCCTTTGACCTCACAGGCCACAAGAGGCCGCTCAGTGGTGACTGCTGCTGCTGCTGCTGCTCCTTCTTTTTTTTTTCTTTTTTCTTCTCCTTTCTCTCCTCTTCTTTCTCCTCTAACTTCCCCCCTTTTTCCTCCGCCTCCTCCTCCTTCTTTTTCTCCTCCTCCTCCTCTTCCCTTTCCTCCTCATCTGTGTGCTTACATTAGATGTCAATAGTGGACTTAAAATGGATTGAACTAGGACTTGTTTGATATATAATTGAATGGTGGATGGAACTTATCTTCCTAACTGCATCCCTTCTATACATCCTTTCCTTTGACTTGTAACAGCCATAACCTTGCCTTTACCAACTTCTCCTGATTTTCATGCACTTAACGCCATCTGTTTGGTTCATAGCTCTCTCTTGTTGATACTTGTCCTTGTTCCCATCACATGCAGACTATTTGTTTACATCATGATATAAGTGAAAAAAATAACACAACAAACAGCAACAAAAGCCTCTCCTGTCTTTATGCTTTCCAAACAAACTGTGTGTGTGTGTGTGTGTGTGTGTGTGTGTGTGTGTGTGTGTGTGTGTGTGCTATAGTCCTATGGATTATTCCTCAGCATTATGGTGGGGAAATAAAATCAAATCTCTGGTAAGGGAGTAACAGCAGGACAAATATGTCAGTACTGTTGCTTTACATGTACAGGAAAAAGCAGTAACTTTATTTTATTGTATGAATTATGAAATATAAAAGAGGCTTGAGGAAACAGCACTGTTTCTCAAGTGGTAGAGTGACAGCCCAGGCTCAGAGTTCAAGCCCCATGACTGACAAAGAAAAAAAAAAGCATTAAAAAAAGGCTTGACAAAACTTGGACAGGACTCTAATAAATGCCATTTTCTGTATCACGTTACAAATTATTCAATACCGATATGATTTTTTTAGTCACCCTATTCTCTTTTCTTTATTGTCAGGATAATGTATAGGGGGTTACAGTTACATTCATCAGGTAGTAAGCGCAATACTTCTCACATATTGATACCTCTTCTCATATTTTTATCCCCATTTCCCTGCCCCCACCCCTCCCAATCAAATTGTTGCCCTCCTTCCCTTTATTATTTCAAACAAATAAACATATATACAATATGTGAGGTAACAAAGTCAGATACAGTAACAATATGAGATTAACCAAAGGGCAACAAAAGAGAAGAGAAATAACATAAGAACAACAATCACACAAGCTAAAGCTCTTGTTTTCATATCCTAGAGATCCTTTCATTTAGTCTCATTTTATATAACAATATGTACCTAGGTTTTGAGCTACTGTAATTCTCTGCTAGGAAAGTCCTAGATATGTACTAATTATTCAAATGAGGGAAGCCATTGAGCCTATGTTCCTTTGGGTCTCGCTTACTTCACTTAATATGATTTTTTTTGCAAGTCTTTCCATTTCCTTACAAATGAGGCAATGTCATTCTTTCTGATGGCTGCATAGAATTCCATTGTTCTTAAGTACTACCTCTTCTTGATCCAATCATCTGCTGAGGGGCATCTGGATTGGTTCCATATCTTTGCTATGGTAAATAGTGCTGCAGTGAACATCACTGTGCTAGTGGCTTGAATATGTCCTTGTTTCTGGACGATTGGGTAAATGCCAAGTAGTGGAATTGCTGGGTCACAGGGGAGTTCTATGTTTAGTCTTTTGAGGAACTGCCATACTGCTTTCTTTCCATTGTGGTTGAACGAGTTTACACTCCCACCAACAGTGTAGTAGTGATCCCTCTTGGCCACATCCCTGCCAGAATCTGTTGTTAGTAGATTCCTTCATCATGGCCATTCTAACTGGAGTGAGGTAGAATCTCTGAGGTGTTTTGATTTGCATTTCGTTTATTCAATGCCAATATGATTTGAAGACAGTTGAGAGCATGGGAGGAACAGTTATCTCCCCTGGTCTAGTAATGAGGATATTCTGAAGAGAAGACCAGCATTAAGGAAGAGACTTGTGAGAATTTTATTTCATGTAAAGTTCTACCTGTCTAAAGCCTAAAGTGTTCTCCATAGCCTATTTGTAGTACAATCCTGGTAACATTTTATTAACATTACATTGTGATGCTTAAGCCTAGAGTGACAGAAGGGGTGTAAATTGAGGCACTGAATATAATTGTGTCATCAGGGCATGAAAAGGTCTCTAGTACATTCTTAGAAGCGAGCATAATGTCAAATGCAAGAAGAGACATGGCTTCCTTTTGGCTCCTTTCTGGTCTTGAGCAGGTACACGTGACTGGCCAAGTGTCAGTCACGTCTCTAGCACTGGTTCTACGGGAGGACAAGACATTTAGTTGGCACTTCCAGGGCTCCAGGCATTCACAAGCCATGAAAGACAGGATATATGAGCCTCTGGGGGGACCTGGGGAGCTTTGCCCATATCCTCTTTTGGAGCTGGCATATTCCCTCTCCAGCTCAGGATTTTCTGGTCCAAGGCTCACATCTGTGTCCCTCTCTAGAAACTATTTCTGTCTAGTGTGAACTGACTCATCTAAGGTCATGTGGACTTCTCAGGCACAATCTTTAGGACCTGACTAATCTGCTGAGGCTAAGCCCTGGTGGCTGCCCTCAGATCTAATCCTCCCTCTGAAGTTTATCCTGATTCTCAGACTCCCTCTGGGAAAAGCCAGAGTCTCTGCTGCAGTGGGACAAGTCACAAAGAAATACAATGTATTTTGTATACACCCAAACATGGAATAAAATGATAAATGCATGCATGTGAAAGGCAGAAAGAGGCACAACTTTCAAGAGATAAAACAAAAGAATAATGAGATAGGATCAGAAGTATGTAGCATCCTTAATTGCATTTTTGATTGTCCATAAAAATCAACATGACATATCTGATTTCATAATGCCAGATGTTAAGAAGACGTGTGCTGTCTCAATTAATTCCAATCTTGGCCTTGGTGTTTGAAATACGATAAAGTATAAATGGATTATGTTTGGGTCTGACACAATCCGCAGGTGACAGCATCTAGAGACAGCATTCCATCAGTGACTGCCCTTGAGCCCGTCTTTGTGTAACTAGTTCTTCATGCATCATCTGGCATCATCACAACTTGTTTCTTTTCTTTTCAATCCCAAGGGGGTCAACTGATAAATACTGTTTGCATCAGAGGTGTTATATTATTACTCATTTAAATATTAAATGGAACAATGAAGAGAAAATGTTTACTAGAAGTTTTCGTGTAGCAAAAACCTGTTCAGCAAATTCTGAAGTCTGGGGGAAGGCGAGACTTGACCACAAAGAGATGTTATATTTCCCGGGTGAAGAGTCTTTCAATGGAAAGCTTCTACTGGGACACCTTAGCATTGTAAATGATTGTACATGGCCATTTTCTTGGTATTCTCTCTCTAATCTCTCCTTCCACTAGTCCCTTCAGCTGTCCTTTTAGAATCCAACTCATCTTTTACTCTGAATTTAGCTTCCTGCTTACTAACTTGTTTTTTTTTGTTGTTGTTGTTGTTTTTTTTTTTGGTGATATTAGGGCTTGAACTTAAGGCCTTGTCTTGTAGACAATAAACAAGTACTGTACCACTCAAGTCATAACTTCAGCTCATCCACTTTTTCTGTGCTTTAGGATAGGGCCTTATATTTCTGCCTGGGCTTATTTTCCTACCAGTTCTTGTAGCAGCTATGATTATAGGCATTTGCTACCATGCCAAATTTATTTGTTGAAAATTGAGTTTTGCTAAATTTTTGCTCAAGATGGCCTTGAACCGTGATCCTTCAGGTCTCTACCTCCCTAGAAGCTGTGCTTATGGGTGTGAACCACTGCTCCTGGCCCTCAATTCTTACATTTTGTGAGGGCCTGTTCCCCAGTCATGGGATTTTAGACCTCGCCTGCCCTGCATTCCTGGTAGAGGGAATTCCCATTGTTATATTGTAACAGAGACTCTTCATGCACACATGGATTACACCTGGTTTATGTCATCATCTCCAGCCCCTGGCACAGAACTGCTGTTCAGGAGGCCAACTTTTTCCTAAGTGCTCAGAAATCCCAACAAGGGAATCTCTTTCTATCAGTGGTAAGGCCAGTGGAAGCTCACCTAGGTTGATCCTTGCCCTCCATTACAAGAGCTCCAATGGTGGAATGACGCTATCCTCATGGTATGAAGGGGATGGCCTCTAACACTAGAAATGATTGTGGCTCCTCCGTATACAAATTTGTTTGCAGACCACCCTGACCGTATACCCTAGAAGGTACTTCATAGCTTCTGGAGATCATACCAACTGTGTCTCTGGAGATACAGACTTAGAACATTTAGGAAAATGACAAGAGTTAGGACTCTTTCAAAAATGTGAAGGGAAGAAAACCTACTTCTGCAGTAACTGCGGAATCTAGCCATACCTATGGCCCAATTTGTTTATGATAGCAACTCCCTAGGCAGGCAGGACCTCCCACAGTGTGATCCAGGGAAAGGCACTGGGGCCTGGCTAGGGTCTCCTACCTGGGAAGGGGAGGGTATTGGTCTTCATCTAACTCAGTCTCATCCTTTTTCACTCTTCTATTTCTAGAGAGACATCTTGTCAAATTCCACTCCAGTCACTTGATTAAATCTCTGGAAACTTCCCCTCGACTTTTATGATCTGAGCCAAGATGACAAATGACTAGAGGGGAATAGGAAATCATCTTTTAATCATTTCCAAGGTCTTAAGAGCACACAAATGACTTCCTTCCTGGGTGGGGGAGGGGCACCTCGGCTAGAGGGCAAGTGAAGAATCTGGCTGAATAACACCAATACCAGTACCAATACCAATAAAGCAGAGAGCATGCGAGAAGGCTGGGAGAGCTTGACACAGTCAAAAGTTCATGTACAATGAGGGACATTAATATTGCACGCTAAATTTCTTTTATAGCACAGATACCTGCACATCAGTAGATTTTTAGGTTTCCAGCCTGACAGTCTTTGACTGGAGGAAAGATATTAGGGATTCTCAAAGTGAGATTCAAGATCTGATACAGGTAGCAGATATGATGACCAGCAAGACAGGCCTGGATAAGAATTATTGAGATCTTTAGTAAGGGTCAGAGTATCAAAGCCAGATTCATTTGCAGTTGCTTTTGAACAGAGGTGTTTGAGATTTTTCTGGCCTTTATGACACTGTGACATAGTGGCCTCTGGGTGTCTGGGTGTGTATGTGTATATGTATGTGTCTCTGTATAGAATCTGTGTAGCATCTTCCACTCTTTTCTCTGTCCTGACTGATATATCACAAATGCTTTTACACCCACTCTTTCACCCTGACTGGACTGTTACATGGTTTTTTCTTTTTTTTCGGATGGAAACTTTGAACCTACCATGGGTATTATTTTCTTCACCAACAAAAGCATTTTAAATGTTGATTAAAACACTGTAGTAGAATGATGGAAGGAGTGACACTGACAACGACCAATTAAAAAAGCACTAGAAGGAATAAGGTCCAGCTCCCAGCCACATCCTTGAACCCTGTACAGAGATTCCACACCTTGACCCCTTTGATAGAATGTGCTAACATAGATCATGTCTCTTTCTCACTGCCTTTCTTGAGATATACCACTGGCCCTTCCGCACACAAGTCCCCCTAATAAATGGCCTGGATGAATTGTCCTGGTGTTTAATGCTTCTTTCTTTGGAATCCTATCTGTCACCACCTCTGGACAGTCTGGGCAGCTGTTTGTGGGAATTCCTCTGTCTTTCTTCTTGGTTCAGTGGCTCGGAAGAGTATGTGAATTCCCATCCAATTGAGAGCTGCTCAAGCAGGAGCTGTGACTTCTTTTGAATTGTGGTGAAAGCAGACATTTGTCCACCAAATTGTTTTCAGTGGAGCCCTTCTAAAATGCAGAACACTGAAGGACTAACAGAGCCTATCAGGAAATTACATGGATTTGAAAGAGTTTTCACAACAGAAGCAAACAATATGTTAAACATTTTATAATAAATATGGTATCATATAGCCTGACATTGTAAATGAATTTTATTATATTTTAAATTATTTTGAAGGTATTTTAAATAGACTTTATGTAGCATTATATATCCAGTTGAAATATTTTCTCATTTAGGAACTTCTTTAGACGTATTGAATTGGAAAAAAAATACATATGCATATTTGAAAGATTTTCTTCATGGGATGCATCTACTCATGGACTATTTGTCCAGAGCTAACCAGTGTGCAGGAAAGAAAGGACACAGATAGCGTGCTCCCTAATGTGATCAGAGGGAGGACTAAATCACCAAGGCAGGTGGGGAGGAGGGAAGAGGCACTGGAGGAGCAGTTAAGACAAAGTTTGCATTAAAATGTTTTCAAGAACCGATGTGACTTACTTGGTGTCCAGTCACAGACTCTAGAAGTAGCTAGACCCAGATTAAAGTCCTGACATCCTGACGTCATTGTTTCTTAGTTCTTTGTACTGAGATCAGTTATTTAACCCCTTGATATGCCTTGAGAATAGTGAGATCCTCTCCTCTCTCAGTCCACAGGGTTTTGTGAGGGGCCAATGTTTGAGTCACCCGGTTCTCAATATCAGGTCATACATATAGAAAGCCGGAAGCTGTACTATTATTATTGTTACCCATCTTGGGCTAAAAAGCATTTTGTGAAGTTAAGTAAGTTTGAGAAGTCCATTTTTTTCAGAAGTGAGTCAGAATTCAAGTATGACAAAAAGAAGCTGGCTCAAGGGGTTCCTTAAACAAAAAGGTGAAGTAGGTGGAGATATTTTGAAGCACCAGAGACCATCTCAGAATACAACTTTCCATATAGTACATTGACATAATTATTGTTAATATCTTATGGCGCCTAACTTATAAATTAAACTTTACCATAGGCAGGCACGTACAAGGAGACCAGAGTATGTATGGGCATTAGTATTATTGTGATTTTATTGGAAGACAGTTCTGCCCCATTGCTCATTTTTATCAATTAACAGGCAACTGCTACACTGAACTAACTTTATAGGTTTATCATAAATTGTCATCTTATCCATCATATTTGTCTTGGGATATTTCCTGGACACTTTGATTTTTACCAAAGACTTTCAGAAATAGCTTTCCAAATGAAATGCTTAGTTCTTTGTTATTTTGATTGGAAATACACATCATCTGTAAATCAACAGAATGGACATTGCTATAACATGGTGTTCTTTCCATTATAAATGTGGTTTTCAATTCACTTATATTTTAAAAAGTCTTCTAAAATTTTTATAAATTCTTATTTATCAGTCCTGCAGAAATGGTGTTTTAAGTCCATTTTAAACTTTTAGCTTCTGAGATAATAATTATGTAACTGCATAATGAACTAATTGAACCATTTCTACATCACTACTTCCCTTCAACTTTGATGCACTTTCTTATTAATTCCAGTGGTTTATATATTCTAAGATTTTCTACTTATATTCCTTTATTTTCTGCTGAAAGTAGCAGTTTCATTGCTTTCTGCTAATCTTTATACCTTTTGTTTTTCCTGTTTTATGGCCCTGACTTAGGTCTCTAGTCAAACATCAGATGGAAATGACAGAGGCAGCCGTACCTCATTCCTGAGACATTCCTAATGTTATATTTTATTTTGTAGTAGTTATTTACAGTGCCCACATGCTTATGATTCTTTTCCTTCCAAAAATCTTACGAATTGATTGTTTAAAGTTGCTACTTATGAATTATTTTTACATAGTTAATTACTTTATGTGTCAAACTGTGAGCTCCGAACACTAGTGTTAGATGAATGAACATGACCCCATACCTCCAAGCCAATCCCTTCATTCTTCTACTGTGGGTTGGGTAAAGTTATTACTCCATGCTCTCCCCTGCCTTTACCTATGATATTACATTTCATAGTTGGAATGGCCTTAGCTAGTTTGCATTCACAAGTAGTCATACTTTATATTAGGGATATGTGATTCAGCCCGTAAGTGGCTTACCCAAAATAACTTAAGTAAGGCCAAGAGGTTGGGTATCCCTAATTATTTGGACAATCTCACATTTTACATTCTTCAGTTTCTATGCGCTGCCTTAGTATGTCATGTTTGTCACCTTTCTGGGTCTTCAGGCTTGCTTTCCTCATCCCTGAAGTATTCTTTTCACGTGGCTTATCCAGCTCTGGTCTCTTAGCACAGTATCATTGGCTACATACAGCCAGTCTCTCAAGATAGGATCACACTTGGAGTAGCTATAAAACCTATACTTTTCCTTTCAAGTTATAACATCTTAAGTTACCTGTGAATACAGTGGACTTAAAAATTATGTGCAGAGTGTTGTTAGATCAATCTTACTCACATTTGATTTTTCAGTACTGAGGCCAAAGCTCAATACTTTATAAATAGGCCAGCCATGAATAGGGTCTCAACAAGGGATTTTTTTTTATCTTTTCCCTCATAAGAACAAAATGTCCCTGCATCTCTTAGACTGATAAATATTCAAAAGTCTGGTTGGCGATAAAGGTAGGTCTTGCTTGATGTGGTAAATGTGTTTTGAAAAAGTAAATTGAATTACTTTTCAATGTGCTAAGAAGATTGCTGTTTAAAGGGTTCATTTAGTAGATCTTTTCATGAAGCAGAGAATATGATTGTTAAAATAAGTATTGCTTATCCTTTCCTGCCTTTACAGCCTTCGGAGCCTGTGGATCCTGGGTTGTGCCTCTGTGCATGCCTGGGGAATGTGGGAGGAGACTTTCTTGCCTGGTGTGGGAGAGGATGAGTCTCAGGATTTGAACATAAACCTCAAGTTTGCACAAGTCAGAAGACAGATTTTGGATTTTGACTTTTCACTAGAGTTCTGAATTTTTTCTTTGTTGGGGAGGGTATTGGTAATGGGTTTTAAACTTGGAACTTTATACTGACAAGGTAGGTATTTTATTGCAGAGCTATCCTTTTGGCTCTTTCTGGCTCTGGTTATTTGTAAGATAGTCTTTTTATTTTTATTTTTGCCAAGGTGGGTGTCTGGGTCATAATTCTCCTATTTACTGTTTCCCGCTGCAGCTGGCATGACAGGAACCTGTCACCACATCCAGTTTCTATTGATGAGGTGGAGTCTTATAGACTTTATTTTTGACCCAGTTTGTCTCGGAACTGTTGATCATTCTGATCTCAGCCTCCTATATCACTGGGATGACAGTTACAGGTTGAGAGGGGTTCACATATTTACTCTCGAGTAGCTAGGATTTCAGAAGTGAGTCATCAGTCTCAGCCTCAGACGACACTCTTTTCGCTTCTGTGTGAGCAAACTGAGAACATGTACTATTTTACTTTGACCAAATCTAACCGAGGAAGCTTGAAGGAGGGCCTCGCACATGGTGGGAGCTCAATAGTGATGGTGATGATAGTGATGTGGCTGGCAGGGAGGATGGCTGGAGTGGAGAAGGGCGATGGTAGTAGTGATGATGATGATGATGATGATGATGATGATGGTGGCGATGATGGTGATGATGGTGATGGTGATGATGGTGATCACAGTAGTGAATACCACCATGAAGTTGCCCTCCTGGAGAGCTGAGAATCATCAATGCCCTTAACATGCACAGAGAAGAGATACTTTGTATCATCAGATCAAGTCTGAGCGTGGCCATTTGGAAGCGCATCAGAAGTATCAGAATGACGACTGCTGAACCAGACTAGAACAGAGTACCCCCGTGTGGAAATGTAGAAACCATGTGATGAGTTTCCGTGACACAATGGAGCGATAATTGACTGACATCCCACATGCCCACTGACTGCATCCCCCAGCATGAGAAAGCAACCATCCAGAAAATATGTGGCCATAATGTCATGGCTAATGGAGTTCATCCATTGCTATTCATCCCTCCATCATCTCTGCTTGGCTCCTGGCTTCCCCTTAATTTTTCTCATGCCCTTGGGGATGTACAGATGCCCTGCTTCTCAGAGCAGATGTGGTTCTACTTCTGCTTTGTGGATGATGAAAGTGATGTGGCTGGGTTGTGAGTCTAATTCTCCTAAAGTTCAACAGCAGGTAAGTGAAGCATTGCTAGCAGTCCAGCTGCCCTAGCATGTAACTTTTACCTCATCAGCCACATAGAATCCCTTAACCCATTCACCAGCTGACTGCCCTAAAGGTCCCCCAGGCAGGTCTTTCTGTGTGTGTGGGGTTATCTATCCAAGATAGATCCAAGGATACATCTCAGTCTATGCAAAACATCATAGCTATCCCACAACTGGACTTCCTTCTTTCCTTCCCTTTAGTTCTTATTTGGTTTTCTGGAACTGGGTCTCCCTGTATAGTTGAGTTGGCCTCAATCCTGTCTTGGCCTTCTGAGTGCTGGAATGATAGACATGTGCCATCATGTATTTTCAGATGGATATGCTGGGTTCTTTTTTCAGAGAGAGATGTTACTCTAGTTAAAATGCATGTCTAAGGAGGGTATGTTCATTTTACCCCATATGCAGGTTGATGAAAAGTTCTTCCAAGCAAGACTAGATCGTAGTGCAGGCATGTAGCAACCTAGAAATGATATGAAAGAGGCATGTCTATGATGTTCCTGCATGTACAGTACTCTCAGTGTTTCAGCTGGACAGTGGATCTTACTTTTAGATTTCCAGAAATCCCTCCCTTTACTTTCCATCTACTCTTTTCTTTGTTTTGTCTTCTTTCTCTCCCTCCCCCTTCTTTAGATTAGCTTGAGGTTGAGTTGATTTATTTTCCTTACGTCCCAAAAGTCTTTTCAAGTATATATGTTATAAACTTCTGTGTGCCATTGCACCTGGCAGTTCCTTTAACCCAGTTGCCTTTCTTCCTTTATTATGTGGAAAGCTCATGTTACCTTTCAGGCACTTGTGCACAGGTTAGTACTGCAAAGCTTAGCTCAGCATCTCTAGGCAGGTAAATAATCTCTCCCTCTTCTATTACAGCTTACCCTATATCACAATTGTCTTCAGACCCAGGCGCTTTCTTACTTATTCTTCATGTTCCACAGTAATAGAACAATAGCCATTTTCCTTTCCCTCCTTCTTTTCTTCCTTCTCTTCTTCCTCCTCCTCCTCTTCCTCCTCTTTCTCCTCTCCTTCATCCTCTTCCTCCTCCTGCTTTTCCTCCTCCTCTTCCTGCTTCTCCTCCTTTTTCAGTTTGTTTATTTTTTCCCCTCATGTGTCTTTACTGGAGATTGAACTCAGGGCCTTGGGCTCGCTAGCCCTTGAGTCTCAGCCCATTCTTTTTGGTCTTAGTTACTATTTTTTATGAGATCTTGCATATTCTTGATCATGACCCTCCTATTTATGCCTCCCACCTATTTGGAATAGCAGCAGGTATGAGCCAACATGCCCACCTTGTTAGATGAAGTGGCCTCTTGATTATCTTCTCTGCAGCCTGGTTTTCAAATGTGATTCATTTGATCTCTGCCTCCTGGATAGCTAGCATTATAGTCATGGAACAATGTGTGCCCAGCTTTAGTCCACTTCTTTAACTTATTTTAGACAGGAAATATGATTGATAGTACAAGATTATCTCTACGGGTCAGTCGTCACTCTTAGTTAATGTATTCTCCTCAGCAAGCTCTTCTTGTCCATTTTGCTAGAAATCATGTCTAGCACAAGAATTGGTGTAGCTTGGATATGAGCTACATAAAATAAGTGAATGCTAGATTCTCTGAGGAAAAAAGAAAAGTATACCTCTACCCAACATTTTAAGTTTAAGCTTTCATTTCTGAAACAGTCTTTGTATATGGTGAATAGAAATCAAGCAAGGAGAAGCATATGGAAGATGACATTCACACAAAGACATTAGCAGAAATATTTACAGGAACATAAAGTTACATAATTATCTGCATCCATTGCCTGAGTAAAACCAGTTGCAATAAAAGGCTTTTCACACTTGGATCATTTCTCTGGAATCTGTCCTTTTTCATCTGAAAAATGTGTACCTTCCCCAATTATAAGTATGCAGCTGACATCTTGGCTTCTAGTAAGAATGTCTCAGAAGCTTGACGGGGACTTGCCAACCGAATCCAGTTTCCTCTGATTATATTTTGACACTTTTCGAGGCAGAGGATGGCTGTGGCTCCATTTTTTGAGCACAGGTAAGAGGTCTGAGATCTCTGAGTCTGCAGTCACCACAGTTCATCAATTTCTCATATTTTTGAAAGGATTAAAAGGGTTTAAAAGACTAACAATGACAAGATAGCTCTACTCTAGGGGAGAGAAGCAGAGTGGAGCAAAGGAATCTTTGAACCCTTGCTGTTCCTGAGAATACTCGAAGCCCAGTCCTTTACACATGCAGATGATGGCTCTAATCATTTGAACTTTGTGTTCATTTTGAAGTCAATTAAAGTTGAATTTGTTCCATGGACTCCCTCAGTGTCTTATGGCACAGATCTAGCTATATGCCTATAGCTATTACTTCCCAATTTTTTTTTAAAAAAATTGTTTTGACAGTCCTGGGCTTTAGCTCAGGGCCTGAGCACTGTTCTTGGATTTTCTCAAGGCTGGAACTCTACCATTTGAGCCTTAGCACCACTTCCGGCTTTTTCTATGTATGTGGTACCGAGGAATCGAACCTGGGTCTTTGTGCATGCTAGGCAAACACTCTACCACTGGGCAAAACTCCCCGCCCCCTTCCCAGTTTTTATAGCACAACTCAGAAGACAAGACAATAACTATTGCTGTATGTTAAAGTAATTTTAGGTCTATAATAAGAGTGAGAAGATAAAGAATTCCCTTTATAATTCAGGCAGTGCATTGTCTCTCACCAGCATCCCCCAGAGTTCTGCATGTTTTCAGTGATAAACCTACATGCCACATGTTATCACTCAGGGTACACAGTTCACATGAAGGCTTGCTCTTGGCATTGAACATTCTGTAGGCATACATCAACCCCTGCAGTATTATAGAGGGTAGGGTAATTTCAACACTGTAAACATCCTCTAAGCTCCACATGTTTATTCCTTCTTTGCTGCAAGTTGCTAGTGAGCACCAATCTTTTTCTTTTCAATAGTTCGGCCTTTCATTGAATGTCATATAGTTCAAAGCCATAAAATACTTATAGCTCCAGCTTGACTTCTTGCTAGCAATATTCATTCAGGTTCTCTCTACATCTTTCCATGGTTCTATAGCTAACAAGGCCAAATTGCATTGTGCATGGAGGAACTTTCCAATCCATCCACATTCCAGCAGCTTCTTTAAGTGACTTGGTAATGCCTGTTCAAAGTTTGTTGTTGTTTGTTTCAGATAGGGGCCCCCAGAGAACGTTCTAAGGGACTGTCTGTAATTGCTAAGTTGCTCTCACTCATATTTTTTCCTGTGAGTTCTGTTACTGAATTGCATTCATTGTGATGCTAAATTCCCCACCCCAAAGCTTTCACATTTTGAATACGTGAACTGAGTCTACTCAGGAATTTGCCCATCTCTGCAGATGAGGAGGAGTCTTTCTTATGTGAAAATATATGTTTTTATCAATCAGTGCCCTTTGCTTTCTTTGTTGGATGATGGTAATTTGAGAATTATTTTCAGTGTGCTTTTTACTTGTTGCAAATAATAGACCATTCTTCATTCTTTTATCTCTTGGCTATGGTTGTGGGCTTTGTGTACATCAAGGGTTAAACTCAGTAGGTTCCATTACACAGTCAGTTGTCTGACTTGGTGTCTGTTTGCTACTTCTGCCAATTATATGGTGCTGGCATATCCCATTTTCTTAGGAGAACACCTCCTGCCTCAGCTCATTGATTTCTTAGGATTCAACATCTGTTCCTGGCTTTTGACTTTTAACAATGTGGGTTGTTTTTCCTTGACATGAGGGGCATCTTTCCCAAAGAGTATCCATTTACCTACTTAACTCCTAATGACATCTGTAGTGAGGCCATTTCATATGCAAAGGACACTGATAAGGAAGGCCTATAGTACAAGTTGTCCTAGGATAAAATCTTTTACTTTTGGGGAAAGAGAGAGAGAGAGAGAGAGAGAGAGAGAGAGAGAGAGAGAGAGAGAGAGAGAGAGAGAGAGAGAGAGAGAGAGAGAGAGAGAGAGAGAGATTACACATGCATGGAGGCAATGAATCCAAATTTGTAGACTATGCCAGAGACTAGAAGCTGTGGATAAGTCAATACTGTAGTTCAAAAGTCATCTATTACAGAATTCCATCTTGTTTAGGGAATGACAATCTGACAGTATTTTGTTCTGGTTTAGCTTTTACCCGACTAGACAGGGACAATGTTGTGGAAGCAGTCTCCTAGGTGATAGTGCTCAGATTGAAGTATTAATTTCATGCACTAGCATTCTTTGAGGAACATTCAGAATACTGTTTGAACATGTCAGAGAACAAAAGCCCAGACTAGTGGACACATAATACTAAATATCATAGGTAGTCTCCAAATAACTCTGGATCTAAGATTCTACCACTGGACTCACAGCACCATGTCCAGCTTTTTCTGTGTATGTGGTACCAAGGAATCAAACCCAGGGCTTCATGCATGCTAGGTAAGCACTCTACTAGTAGTTTGGTCTATGATACTGTTTCCTAGACTCTCTGCTCCCTTCTCTACATAAGACATCAACATTGTAATTTGCTGAGTAATATGAACCAGATGTTAATGCAATCTTTCCTCTGGCATGATTGTTTGAAATTTATTTTCATTACTGATAGATTAGACAATACTTTTCAACATCACAACACATCCTTGGTGATGTCAGAGAAATGACTAAGATTGTCATAAAACTAGGGGTAATCTTTCATCATATTTCTTCCAAACATAATCTCTAAAACTGGGAAACATTTTTATAGAAGCCTGAGGCTGTAGAATTTATCTCATTCCTATTTGCTGTATGTTATGTTTTCATTCTGGATCTGTCTTCCTGGTTGTGCACCTGTCTATGTTGGCACTGTGGGAAGTCTGGGTATTTATCAGAAAAAATACCCACATTGGAACTTTTAGCAATTATGTTCTGGAATCACACAATTACTTTCAAATGCAAGCTAATTTTCTCTATAAATCACCTCCCATTAGGTCAATGGTTCTCAATGAAGGAGAGAAGTTCTCCATTTTATCTTTTTATTGTAACTGTATAGTTAAGACAGAATTACTACTGAGAGCTAATAGGTAGAAGCCAGGGATGCTGTCAAATGTACACCTGTCAGAGTAAAGAGTTATTTGGTGCAAAATGTCATGCTTCAGTGATGCCTGTTACCTGAATCTCTAATGAAAAGGCGCTTCATTCACCATAGCACCAGCATACACATGTGAGACTGCACGGGTACACACACGCGCACACACACACATGATAAACTAGAGACATTGTATCCCAAATTATATAAACTTTAGGTCCCTTAAAACTTAGATTTGCAATCCTGACACCAGTGTCTCACCCCTGTGAAGTCGATGTACTGAGGCAAGTCAGGTGTTGAGGACGTTTCTGTTTGATTTTCCCTCGCGACCCCCCTCGCCTACAAATTGTATAGTACACTTTAAACATGCTGTCTAGTGAGTATCATTGCTGAATCTCCAATAAACTGCTCAAGAAAAGCAGAAAGCCGAGCTTGGGCTCAAGTGGTAGAGCACTAGCTTTGAGCAAAAGAAGCTCAGGGACAGTGCCCAGGCCCTGAGTTCAAGCTCCAAGATGGGTACACATATGCAAAAACCTTAGATTTGCATGTGATTTTTGTATTCAAGGTGAGTTTTGAGAGAAGTTGCTGGAGTATTTATAGAAGTAATTTCTGGAGAGAGCTGCTGTGTAGCATGAACTTCTTCCCTATGTCTCTTCCCTTCAGTCACCACGGTAAAAGAAGCAGTTCTATTTTTGCATCAAGCAAGAAGAAATGCATCCATAGGACCACTCAGAAAGTTGGATTCTTTGTTCTGCAGCTTGAGCCACAGCTGGGCAGTATCTGGCTGTGGCTGATAGCTGGAATCTAAGAGAGAATCATGTTGGCTGGCTGTTCAGACAACCTCAGCCAAGGAGAGGAGACTGTACCAAAGCATCAACACTCAGAGTGATTATTGGAGCAGAAATGCCAAGTGTTTCCCATGAGCTAGATGTGGGGTATGCATAAGCCATAGATCACAAACAGTTCTTGAAAATTCTGCCCAGGAGGACCACTGAGGGGCCTATGGGTGGCTGAAAAGACAATGAGAAAACAAGGATTGAAGGGCCCCATCTGCTGAAGAGAAACATGTGTCACTGCATCATAGGAAGTGACTTAATGCAGGAGAATGTGGAAGAATGCACAGGGATGCTAGTAAGACATAGTGTTGACCTTTACACTCGGGCCCTGATGTGCTCAACACGGTTAAATGAGGAATTTCCTGCTCCTACTGTCTCTCTCTTTCTACCACATAGCACTTCACCATGCTCAAGAAGAACTCTGTGTCTGGGGGAAGGTGCAGAGGAAAAAAGAACACACCATTTTCACACTGAAAGATAACTCAACTTTAGCAGTCACCTCCCATGCCTGACTGCTTGCCCTTAGAAAGTCCTGCTCATGAGACTGGCTGTAGCAGGGTTTTTGAGAGGAATCTTATCTCTAATGGGTAAGGGTAGCTCACTGTACCTGTGTGGTTTACACAGACTGTATATTTTCTTCTGACTTTCTACTTTCTGTGTTCCCTGGGAAATCAGATTTAGGTATGGATAAATCAGGCAATGGCCTGTGCAGTATGCCTTTCTCATGCTTCCCTGATTGTTCATAACTCACAGAGGAGGAACTGAGCTCATCTGGATGAATTTGTTAGGAGAAGACTGTGAGAGTTGGCATCTAATTTCCCAAAATTTTGCTGCAGAGCCTTTTCCCTTGGTTGATTTTGTTTGGTGTCCTTGTGCCAAAATAAGAGGTAGGTCTGAGTGGCATTATACTGAATTTCCAAGCAAGTCATCAGAAGTAGAAGTTGTTCTGGGGACCTTCTGGCAAAGGTCCTTGCTATAGGGATGCAGAGTTTTACTTCTGTCATGCTGTGATTACAAAACTGGACTAGATTTTTTTTGTGAGTATGATTGAACTGATATTCTTTTTTTTGCCAGTTCTGGGGCTTGAACGTAGGGCCTGGGCACTGTCCTTGGGCTTTCTCAAGGCTAACACTCTACCACTTATGCCACAGCATCACTTCTGGCTTTTTCTGTGTATGAGGAATACACAAGCAATACAATAACTAGCCATCTATAATGAGTTTAATGAGAGGTCATGGAAAAAAAAACTAAACAAGCATTCTGATTAGACCCTAGGAGGCAGGCTTGTTTGGCATATCAGTGCCATTTGCATTATTCTTCTGAATTCTCACAGTGACCAATGAAAGTAGGAAAGGCATGGTTTTTATCCTGTTCTACAAAACAGGAAACTTCAAAGTAGGTAGAGTTCAGGGATTAAGTCAGGTTCTTTAATTTCAAGAGCTGCCTAAACTTTTTTTTTTTTACTTTGTCACATTAACTTGTTGCTTAATGTAGAGTGATAGAATAACCAAAAGGGCATTGTTCTGTTCTCTAAAAATAAAAATGACTTTATTCATTCCTCCAACTGATAATAAAATCTGTCATTCATGTATTCTTAGAGATATCCATCTTATGGGGGATTAGTTTGAACTAGGTCATCTTCCCTAGTTTACCTATTGACTTTGGAGCACACCATCCTGGAAGAGTATTTAGTCAATAACTCCACTCTCCTGGATCCAGAGAGCCCTGGGCAATATCTGTATATGTCTGTATCCTAGGGAATGTGGGATTATTTTGTCCCACTAAATGATATACTAACTGTATATCTGCTCTGTTAGCCCATATATATGAAACCCAATCTTTTCTAAAATGCCATCCGATGTGCCCTCAGATACATTAACAAACAAAAAAATAAGAACTTTCCCAAAGTTGAATCTGTTCAGCAATGAGATTGCAATTCTCCAGGCACTAGGCTAGTTGTGATGAATATAGCAATGAATTTGCCTTAGCCTCTTACCTGAGAAAGTTCAACATCAAGTGGTAGAAGATAGTTGAGAGAATCACATAAGGGGTATAGTGAGCTGTAATCCAGTAGGGTTAGAAGATGGACTCTTTAGATACAAGGCTTGCTGATGTCATAAGCTACACTTAGTGATAGTGGCACGTTGCTTTGTCAACCTCTGTACATCTAGTGTCTTACTTTAAAAATGCAATTAATGCCAACTACATGTGAAGCTGTTTATTAATGTACGCATCAAATAGAAGAGAGGCTCTGGGTGACAATTGTGGCAAGAGCAACACATCCTTTCTCTGATGCCCATCCAAAAGAGAGGAGGAGGGTGTGTGGGGGGCACCCTGGTCAAATTTAAGGACTGTTCTCCATTAGCTGACTGTTTTACCCAGAAGAATCAGCAAAATGGTGGAGGGCTGCAAAAGCACAGAACATTGAGACAACAGAATAAAGTATGTAGATATATTGAACCTGAGGAAGAAAAGATTCTATCAAATAGGAGCAGATTTTACTTCCTCCAAAATTGATCCCAGCTTCTTTGGGCCCCTCTTACAATTCTCCCTTGCAACAGTTTCTGGAAGCCTGAGTTTACCCCACCCATCTACATCCACCACCACCTCCTTTACCTCCTCCTCTTCTCCCAGAGCTCCCCACTGCTTTACATTGTTTAGGGCATCCTTGTGTTCCTAAAACTCTCTAGGAATGCTTCCTCCTAAGGTTCCTGTATTTTTTTTGCCTGTTCTGCCCCCTCTCCCATTCCCATCCCCACTTACCTACTTGCTCAGTCACTTTCTCCAGGAATTTCATAACCCTGTAAGTTTCTCTACTGAGCATGTTTTTGTGTTTTGGGGGTTTCTTTTAGGTCATATCTATTCCTACCTAGACTAGATAGTTCAAGTCTCTGTCTGAATCTGTATTGTCTGTCTTTTTAAATTGTCGTATACTGTAAGTACCACAGAAGCAAAATGAGTGGTGGTATTTGTTTTATGCTGGGTCCCAGAAATAATGAATGTACATGAAAAATACATCTGTTCATTCATATTGTTGAGCAAAAACACAGGAGAATAGATTTCTGTAATGCCCAGACCTCTTGCAGGATTGAATTGGAGCCCTGGGACACAATAAGAACCCCCCACCAATGAAGTTCAAGATTAGACAGAACAAAACTGTGGCAGTGACACTTTAAAAAGCATTTGAGAATTGAGTGGAAATTGAATGTGTTTTGATCCTTTGAAATATTGCCAGTGCTCCATTTATGAACAGATTAAGAATAACTAGCACTACATTTTATTTCAGCTCATTTATTTTTATTTTTGTAGTGCGAGGCATTAAACTTATGGTCATAAACATGCTAAGTAAGCACTCTACCACTGAGCTGTAGCCTTGACCCACCATATTTTAAAGGAGTAACGTTATCTGTCCAGATCTCGGACTAAGCAGTTAACAAAAATTCAGCATTACTTCCCTGGTTAGATTTTTTTTAATTGCTAATGATTAAATATTTATAATTTATTTCAGTACATGTTGATTATTAATTTATGCCTAATGATTAAATAGCTCATTAAAACATTTTTAGTAATTGACTATAATGGTGTTATATCAGATAAATCATCACATCCTAAACTTGCACCATGCATGTTGTAGGTCAAGAAAACAAAGAAGCCACATTTTGAAGGATCCAATCTTTGAGTCTTTATTAAAAGGCCAACAAGTGCATGGTGGATTCTTGTGTCAAAGACCAGCAGCCAGCAAATACATTTAACACTGTTAGGAAATTGAGCCATGAAGGCCAGAGAGGAAAGAAAGAACTAAAACAATACCAACAAACCAATTCAGCTCCAGTGGAGAGCTGCAGCGGGATGCCACAGTGACTGGAGAAGAGCCAGGATTCAGGAGACAGGACGAAAACATGGAGACACATGGCATGGCATAATGGTGCCTGAGCTGGTCTGGGCCTAAGTAGGATCAGGTCAGGGGACAGGGTCACAGGAAACTCAAGTTCCAGGCCCTGGACTGGCAAGTTTAGTAGCCTATCATCTAAGTACCGGCTCCTGCCTCCAGGGATTCAAGCATGCCTATCACCTGGGAGATGGAGGGAACTTTACCTTCCCCCACCATGAAGACAAGATGCCAGACTCTATTACTCTATCATCCTCCATGTGAACACGGTGATGCCAGTCAGACCCAATCTCCCCACTTCATGCAGTCCTAAAATTGAATAATCAGTTGATGGTGTCTAGACAACAGTCATCCTTCTGATTACTGTGCATGAATTATATAATGCAATGTTAAATTGAATCACTGGATATTAGTATAAATTCTACCAGCACAGTAAAACTAAGTATGTCAACGAGGATGACTTATTGTGACATTGCCATTCTTTTACACATTCCATTTTTCTAAAGGAACAAAGGACACTCATTTTTTTAAAAGGATATCACTTGGCAGGGAAAGTAGCCCCTTTGTGTGATCTCGTTCTTAATTTCAGGCCACCTCAATAAGTGTTCTTTTCTCCCTAATTCCTATGGATCTCAGTGGGTGACCCCTTCTTCTATAGCCATCCAGAAAAGCTGAGTTTTATATTCCTAAATAGAAACTTTTCGTATTTCCTGAACACAAAAGGACAGTGGCATTTTTTTGAAAGTGTAAAGGCTCCATGATTCATGCTCCTGACCTCACCTGTCTCCTGTTTCCCATGTGTGGTGCATCTGTCTAAAGCCTCTTGTGTGACGAGACAAGAATCTGGAGGGTGATAATGTTTTAAACCTTGTGATTTTCAAGTGTTTTACTTCGTCATCATTTTGAATGTGTGTGTGGGTATGTGATTCTCGTTCTGACTAGGTAGCATTGGATGCATCCTCCTGGGAAATTCATCTTCTCAGCCTCTGAAATACAAATCAGAACTTTTCTAATAAGCTCTTAGAAAAATGTGTTTGTGGCATTGCAGTCATGTGCTTTAAGTTCACACTTATCTCTAAGATTTATGAAGGTGTCTATGGTAAATACATAGCTTTGCTGTGTTAATCATACCTTAATGAAGTGATTAAAGAAGGACTCCACTTTTTAAAAGACCCACACTCAACAGCCTACTAATGGATGTAATGGATGGTAGACCCGCTTCTCAACTAGTCTACTAATGGATGTAATGATGGTAGACCCGCTTCTCAACTAGTCTACTAATGGATGTAATGGATGGTAGACCCGCTTCTCAACTAGTCTACTAATGGATGTAATGGATGGTAGACCCGCTTCTCAACTAGTCTACTAATGGATGTCATGGATGGTAGACCCGCTTCTCAACTAGTCTACTAATGGATGTAATGATGGTAGACACGCTTCTCAACTAGTCTACTAATGGATGTAATGGATGGTAGACCCGCTTCTCAACTAGTCTGCTAATGGATGTAATGGATGGTAGACACGCTTCTCAACTAGTCTGCAGTGTCTGGGCCCAGGAGCCAGCCAGTGATTGGCCAGATGGACTGAAGGCCTCCGCCAATTCAGGGGCACATTCCAAAACTTCTGTGTCTTTTTAAATTTTTTTCCTAATTCACAATAATGCCTTAGCCTTGTGATTCCACTCCAGTCTCTGTTTGCTCCTATTTTTTTTTGCCAGTCCTGAGGCTTGAACTCAGGGCCTAGGCACTGTTTTTGGACTTTCCCAAGGCTAGTGCTCTACCACTTGAGCCACAGACCACTTCTGACTTTTGCTGTATATGTGGTACCAGGGAATCAAACCCAGGGTTTCGTGCATGCTAGGCAAGCACTCTACCACTAGGCCACACTCCGGGCTCTCTGTTTCCTCCTTATGAAAACCTTTCATTAAATGTATACAGGCTCATGCCTGTAATCCTAGCTACTCAGGAGACTGAGATCTGAGGATCAAGGTTCAAAGCCAGCCCAGACATAAAAGGACCTGAGACTCTTATCTCCAGTTAACCTCTAGAAAATGGGAAGTGGGGTTTGGCTCAAGGGTAGGGCAGTAGCCTAGTAGTAGAGCTCAGGGACAACGCGTAGGCCAATTTCAAGCCCCATGATCCATAAAAAAAAAGAACAGAGAAAGAAAATATTAAGCTTTCTTTCTCCCTTGTAAAAAAGTGAATGATCATTTACATACTAATCAAGCTTTCTCAATGACTAGTTTTTGTGGGAACACAGCAATTGTTAAATACTTGAGGAAAAGACCACTCCTTCTGATCACATCCTACCACTGAAGGCCACTCATGTCTGATACAATGTCTTAATCATGACTAGCATAGAGACACTTTGGCTTCCATGGTGGATTTGTTTTATGATCTCTCTCATGGATACCAAATGTTGCAGATTCTTGAGTTTATTTTATCAAATGATAGTTTCACTTGTATCTTACGCATATCCTCATATATATTTTCAATTATGTCTAGGCTATCTGTAATATGTAATGCAATGTAAGTATTATGCAAAAAAGTTGCAAGTTATCTACAGTGTGATGACAAGAACAAAAGACATACTTCATACAGGCATAATATATTTTAATATTTTGAATCTTGGTTGGTTGAAACAGAAGGCATGGAGTATAAAATAGCCAGCCATAGTTTATATCCATGTAGCAACTATCACTTATATACCATATCCAAAATATATAATTGTGTCACTTAAAATTTGACATCTTGCATTAAAGAAATCAGAAAGAAAATTCAAGCATTCATGATATTTAACAAAAGTGAAAGTATAAGACACCAGCTTCTTTGGAACACAGCGAAGGCAGTACTCAGAGAAAAATGTACAACTCTGAGTTCCTATATCAACAAATTGGAGAAATCTCTAACTGCCAATTTAATGCTGCGCCTTAAGCTCCTTGAAAACAAGCAACAAACCAAACTCCAATTCAGTAGATGGAAGCATGCAATTGAAATTAAATCAGAATTAAATGAATTTAAAAAAAGCCATGGCCAGGATCAACAAAACGAGGAGTTGGTTCTTTAAAAAACAAATCACAAAACTAACACAACCTTAGCATCTGGCCAAAAGAGAAAGAGAGACCACACCGAAAAAAATAAAATCAGAGATTACAGTGGGAACATTACAACAGAAAAGGCAAGATTCAGACCATTATAAGGAAATACTTTGCATACCTTTATGCTAACAAACTTGAAAAATTGGAAGAAATGGGAGAACTTCTAACAAATATTGATATGCTCAAACCAAAACAAGATCTAATCCAACTAAAATAGACCCATAGAGAATTCACAATAAAAGGCCTCCTATCCAAGAAAAGCCCAGGACCAGACATTTTCACAGCCAAATTTTATAAAGCCTTCAAAGAACTAACTCCAAGACTCCTCAAATCCTTCAGTGAAATTGAAAGCAGAAGATAACTATCAAACTAGTTCTATGAGGCCAACATAGCCTTCATCCCCAAACCAGACAGAGATCCATCAAGGAAAGAGAACCATAGACCCATTTTTTTTTTAGTTTTTTTTCATATATTTTTATTGCACTTAATAGAAGGGTTACATGATATTTTCCAGATAGATGGTGCATTAATTCCCATACATTGATACCCTTTCACATGTCTTGGTCCCCATTTCCCTCGCCCCCCCACCCCTCATCTTGTTTTCCCCCCTTCCCTATCCAATTACAAATAACCAAATACAAATATATCCTATATATCAGGTAACAAAGTGAGATACTGTAACAATATGAGATAACCAAGGGACAGCAAAAGAGATGAGAGATAACATAGTACCTTAAGAACAACAATCATTCATTATATGGCTTTTGTTTCTATATCCTAGAGGTCCTTTCATTTAGCATCATAGTATATGGCCTTTTGTTTCAAGGTTTTGCTCTATTGCAAATCTCTGCTAGGAGAGCCCAAGGTTTCTACTGATTATGACAAATGAGGGAACACATTGAGCCTAAGTTCCTTTGAGTCTGGCTTACTTCACTTAATATGATTTTTCTAAGTCTTTCCATTTCCTAACAAATGGGGCAATGTCATTCTTTCTGACAGCAACATAGAATTCCATTGTATACAAATATCATATCTTGTTGATCCACTCATCAACTGAGGGACATCTAGGCTGGTTCCATATCTTTGCTATGGTAAACAGTGCTGCAATGAACATTGTTGTGCTAGTGGATCTAGTATGCCCTTGTTTCTGGATAATTGGGTAAATGCCAAGTAGTGGAATTGCTGGGTTATAGGGGAGCTCTATGTTTAGTCTTTTGAGGAACTGCCATACTGCTTTCCAGAGTGGTTGAAAGAGTTTGCACTCCCACCAACAGTGTAGTAGTGATCCCTCCTGGCCACATCCCCTCCGGCATCTGTTATTAGTTTTCTTGATCCTGGCCATTCTAACTGGAGTGAGGTAGAATCTCAGAGTTGTTTTGATTTGCATTTCTTTTATGACCAGAGATGTTAAGCATTTCTTCATGCGTCTATAGGCCATTTTTGTTTCTTGTTCGGAGAAGACTCTCTTTAAGTCCATAGACCCATTTTTAATGAACATCTATGCAAAACTTCTCAATAAAATTCTGGTCACATGACTTAAACAAATAATTTTTTTTAAAAAACTCGTACACTATGACCAAACAGGATTTATTCAAGGGATGCTGGATCAATTAACCGAAGTCAATTAATGTAATTCAACACATCACTAGGAACAAGGACAAGAATCATGTGATCATATCAATAGATGTAGAAAAACCAATTGGCAAGATTTAACATCCCTTTATGATGAAAGCTCTGCAGAAATTAGGAATCTATGGAAAACTTCTCAATATAATAAAGGCTGTATATAACAAACCTATACCTAGCATTGTACTTCCTGGTGAAAAGTTAAAAAAATTTTCCTCTAAAATCAGGAATGAGACAAAATATTGAAACTTCTAGCCAGAGCAGAAAGGCAAGGAAGAAACATAAAGAGGATCCAAATACAATCCATCTTTTCTGATGACAGAAAACTCCACTCCCAAGTTACTTGAGCTAATCCTAAACTTTGACAAAGTAGCAGGGTATAAAATTAATCCACAAGTATCAGTAGCTTTTCTTTATGTCAACAGTAAAGAATGAGGCTGAAATCAGGATAGCAACTCCTTTTGTAATATCCTCAAAAAAATACTTAAGAATTAAGTTAACCAGGAAAGTGAAGGACCTCTATGATGAAAATGTTAAAACCTACAAAAGGAAATTAAAGCAGATTCAAGGAAATGGAAAAACCTCCCATGCTCCTGGATTAGGAGCATTAATATGAAAATAGCGATACTGACCAAAGCTATATCCAAAATCAATGCAAAACCCATCAATATCCCGACAACATTCTTTAATGAAATAAAAGAAGCAATCCAAAAATTTATATGGAATAATAAAAGACCCAAATAGTAGAAATATCCTTAGCAAGGAAAACAGTGCTGGAGGAATATCAATTCTAGACTTCTAACTGTATTATAAAGCTGCAGTTATAAAAACAGACTCTTCAACAGATGATACTGGTACAATTGGCTATATATGTGCAGAAAACTAAAGTTAGATCTCTGCACATCACTCTTCACTAGAATCAACTCCGAATGGATCAAAGACTTCAAGATAAGAACAGACATTCTGAAAACATTACAGAAAGGTATAGGGGAGACACTAGGGATGTATGGTAAAGGTCATCAGAACTTCCTAAATAAAGATCCAGGAACAAGACAAATCAAAGAAAGGCTGGATAAATGGAATTGCATTAAATTGCAGAGTTTCTGTATGACAAAGGACATAGCTAGCAATAGAAAGCTCACAGACGAGGAGAAAATACCCACTAGTTATATGACAGATAAGAGCCTCACATCAAAAATATACCAAGAGCTCAAGAAATTAAACCCCACAAAAACAAATCCTCAAAGAAACAACAACCTCATTAATAAGTGGGCTAAAGAATTAAAAAGATACTTCTCTGGAGAGGAAATAGGAATCATCAGTAGACACATGAGGAAATATTCAACATCTCTGACCATAAAGTAATGTAAATCAAAACAGCATTGAAATTCTGCCTCATCCCAGTTAGAATGGCTATTGTATCAAGAAAGCAAACAATAACAGATGCTGGCAAGGATATGTCCAAAATGGACACGGTTTGATGGGTGAAAAACTTATTCAACCACTCTGGAAAGCAGTATGGTGATGCCTCAAAAGACTAAGCATAGAGCTCCCCTGTGACCCAGCAATCCCACTCCTGGGCATTTACCCAAATGATCACAAACAAGGCCACATTAAAGCTACCAGCACAACTGTGTTCATTGCAGCATTATTTATCATAGCTAAGATATGGAACCAACCCAGATACCACTCAGTAGATAAACTGATCAAGAAAATGTGGTGCATATACATAATGGAGTGTTTTTATTAGAAAGAACGACATTGCCCCATTTGTCATGAAATGGAAAGACTTGGAAAAAAATCATATTAAATGAAATAAAGCAGACTCAAGGAATATAGGCTCCATGATTTCCTTCATTTGTAATAACTGTATATGACTAAGTCCTAGAAGAGGATCGTAACAGCTCAATAGCTATGTACATATGACCATATAAAATGGTGAACATAGAAATGAACTTCAGTATATGGAAACAAGAGTTGTTTGTTTGTGTGTGTGTGTGTGTGTGTGTGTGTATACACACGCGCGCATGTGTGTGTGAAGTTATTTCTTTTTTCTTTCTTTACTTTCCTTTGGTTTATCCTTATTGTCAGTATTTTGGGCTTTATATATATATATATATATATATATATATATATATACTTTTATCTTATTTGGGGAGTGGAAGAGGAATAACAAAATGGTGAGACACAGGATGGAGGGTGAACCAATGCAACAGAGATACCCACAAGACACAATATCCACAACAACGTTAGAAATGAAATGAACTTAATCAGTAGAAACCTTGGGTTCTCCTAGCAGAGATTTACAATAGAGCAAAACCTAGATACATAAGGCCATATAGTAGGAGGCTAAATGAAAGGACCTCCAGGATATAGAAACAAAAGCCATATAATGTCTTTAATGTACTATGTTGTATCTCATCTTTTGCTGTCCCTAGGTTATTTCATATTGCTTCAGTATTTCACCTTGTTATCTGATATATTGTATATATGCTTATTTGGTTATTTGAAATAGGATAGAGAAGGGGAGAAAACAAGATGAGAGGTGGGGGTGGGAAGAGGAAAATGGGGACCAAGACATGAGAAAGGGTATCAATGTATGTGAAGTAATGCACCTTCTATCTGGTGAATATAATGTAACCCTTCTATTAATTACAATAAAATATATATGAAAAAGAGAAATAAAATGAACCTTACAACTTTAGAAGGGAGGAGAGTCAAGGGGGAGGGAAAGTGGAAGAAAAGGAGGGAGGACGTAACAATGTCAACAAGAAATGTACTCATTACCGTACTTATGTAACTGTAATCCCCTCTGTATATCCCCTTTATAATAAAATAAAAGTAAAATTAATGAGTTTCACACCTTGTTTCTAAATATCCTCATCAAGCCATAAAACCTCCTAAATATAATATAATCAGAAATGGTACAGCTATGAAGAGAAATCAGATAATTTAAAAATCAGTAAAATATTATAGCAAACATGTACACCAAAATATATGAATCCTTTCTTTACTTGTTTTTGGTCAGTCATGGGGTTTGAACTTACAGCCTGGACACTGGGAACTGTCCCTGAGCTTTTCAGCTCAAGGCTTGCTCTCTACCACTTTGAGCCACAGTGCTACTTTTGATTTTCTGATTGTTAGTTAGAGATAAGAGTCTCATGGAGTTTAGAGCCCAGACTGGCTTTAAAACTGTGATTCTCAGATCTCAGCCTCCTGAGTAGCTAGGATTACAGGTGTGAGCCACAAGCACTTGGTACAAAATATATGAATCTTGATGAAGTATTCATTTGAATACTTGAATTCTTAAACTCCTTGGGTTTTGTTTGTTTTGTTTTTGCTTGTTTTGAAGTACTAGAGACTGACCTCAGCCTTGTGCTTGCTAGACAGGCATGGATTCTTTCACGCTTTGAAAACTTATCTTGGAAAAATATAGGTTTCTAAGTAGGATTTCTGAATGTATTTGTGGACTTCAGTTATTGAGAAACCTAAAAAAAAATACATACCTTACTATAAGACTTAAAGCCTTAAAGTTGATAACTATTTTGACAGACAGCTTGAGTTAGGTTGTCTGGCTGTTCAGAAAAAATAACAAGATAGTAACGGAGATAGAGGTTATGAATAATTACTGATTACATATCAAGAGGAGGAGAAATCATTTAAGAGAACTGCATATACTTTGCAAAGAAAAAAATTAACCTATGATAATATTTACTTGGCTTTGATTAAGAAAGACTGAAAGGAAAATAAGGGATAATATGGTCCGTTTGATTTGTTTCAAAAGGGAAAGTTAAGAGGTAAAAGCAATGAAACTTTCAAGAGGATAGATAGATATCAGAAAATATCTATCTGGGTGGCTGATGGGAGCGGGTGGCACTCAGCAGGCACTGTGCAGTCTCTGGATTTGGGGTAACGGCCCACACTCACTCTCCACATCTCATCTCTCCTGCATGTGTTTTAAACCAGAGACTTTCAGTATCTCTATTGCACAACTTAGCCTCTGCTCTCTCATCATGAATTTTAAAGCCAGAGGTCTTAACTCATAGGCCTCTTATTCATTTAAAATGTGCTCTGTGACATTGGCCATGAGTCAACTTTTAATCATATTTTTGAGACAGCAATGAAGCAATGCAAAACAAAACAACAAAACCCTGTGGTGATAAAACTAACTTGTGAATGCCTTAGTTTTTTCCCAAAAGTACTGTTATACCATAGAAAGAAGGAAGTAATGTCAATGATTGAGTACCCACTATGTCAGAAACTATATTCAGGATATTGTAAATGCTGTCTCCCCACAATTAAATAGTCTATGAAGGGGGTACTATTTCTCTCTACTTTGGAAGCCATGGAAACAGTGGTCAGGTTCACAGTCTGGAGCATGGAAAGCCACATGGTGAGTGAAGGGTAGTTTTTGGCTCCCATGCCATGATGCCAGACTGCTCCTCAAGGCATCCGGTTCTTTATTTAATAGCGTAGCAGGTATCACATCTGAAGAAGGAAAAGATTTGTCAGAGTTAACCTGCGAAGACAGGAGAATCAGTCACTTTTGAGGTTTGCCAACTGGAGCTGTAGAAAGGATGGCAGTTGTGATCGCATTGTCTGTCAGTGCTGCCAAATACCACAGCCAGACAAAAGTTCCATTCTAGCTGGCCTAAATGTACCACAGAGATAGAGGCCGCCCCTGTCAAAAGCTCAAAAGCCAGGCTGCCTGCTAACAGCAGGGCCAGTTGTTGCTGATGTCTATGATTCTTAACAGCCCATGGAATATCATGCTAATCTCAGAACACACAGGTTAATGGAACTGATTAATAACAATTCTGAGCCGTGTGTGTGTGTGTGTGTGTGTGTGTGTGTGTGCTTTTCTGTAAGAAAGTGTTTCAATCCTGAAAAATTGGCCCCTTGCATTTTTATATGTGTAGCTATACAGTTTTGACTTGAGCAGAAACAAAATATTGCCACATGGACTGATGGGTGCTAGTTTTGATTTTTTTCTTATTATTTGTAGAGTATCTTTGAGGGGGAAAAACGCACACTGATCTATTCTCTTTCATCAAGGATAGTAATTATAGGAAATCAATCCAAACAATAATAGGAATCCCTTGCTACAAGTATATACTGAACGGTGCTCACTTTTTCCACGAGGATGTATTAAGTAGTGATTCTATGCAAATTCCTTTGTGGATAGAAATACGAATAAAACAGCATCTGTGCTTTCCAGACTGCTGAGGAGGAGATGAAAAAAAAATCACACAAATAACTCTAATTAGTAAGTAGAAATGAAATCAGCATCATAAACGTAGTACAAATAAAATGCAAGCATGGATGGTGTGTATGGAATTTAAAAGGCAATGTTTATGGGCTTTGTTTTGAGCCCAAAATATCTAACTTAGAATCCTGGCTTGGTCATTTGTTATGACTACAATTATGAGCACATAATCATGCTGAATTTCAAATTTCCACTTATAAGATAATCCAAATAACAACTATTTCATTATCTACATTTTGAAGAGAACACTATGCAAATTCCTTAATGCCTAGCTGGACAGGAGACTGTCATTATAAAGAATGAAGGTGTTATTTTAAGCTAGGATCATTAGGAAAGATTTCCTAAAAGTGGTTACACGAACTAGGAGTTAGAAGCTGAAGAGAAAGGAAGAGCGTATCAAAAGAGCTGAGATAGGGCTTCTGGTAACTCAAGGGAGGTAGAACACCTGAATACACGGATGGGACCTGAGTTCAAACTCTAGTACATCCTCCAAAAATAAATAAAAATGGAAATGTTGAGATGATTGGACACAGGGAGCACATTTACAGAAGGCAGACTGGATTTAGCAAGAGTGGTATGATGTCAGTATATGGGGAGATTAAATGAGGATGAGAGATGACTAGATTGGGAATGGCGACTAATTAGAATGCTGCATGAAAGGACTTCAGACTAGGAAGTCTATAAATGACCAACTCCAGGTCAAACTTAGTGTGTCACCTGTTTTAGGTTGTCTTATCACCTAGTACGGGTTCTTATATTTTTAAATGATGGGTGGAAAATCAAATGAAGAATATGAATATGAAAAAATTCATATTTCAATGTTCATAAATAGAAGGATACTTGAATATTGTGAGCCAATCAGTTGTTCATAGCTCATCTCTGGTTTCTATCCTTCAGGGGCAGAGGACAGATCAAATTTGCCTTGTGTGGAGGATTTGCAAAAGGGAAAGTTTGCCATTTCCTGATTGTGAGTGTATTCACAGGCAAACGGATTGCGAAGACTTTTACACAGGAAAGAAATGAATGAGGAGACACCTACAGGATTAAAATTTCAGTGGAATTTCTGAGGAGAAGAGCAAAAGTCCATCACACCAGATAAAAATCCATGACTAGCCAAGAATAGGGACAGGGAACCCATTGCCCAAAGAAAATAACGACTGTATGTACAATGATAATAACAACTATAACGACTATTTCACAGTGTCCCATTTTGACATTTCAATCGATTCCAATGCTATAGTATACATAAACAATTTTCATACATTAAAGTGTTCCTGAATTTCTACTCAGAAGAATCATGCAGGATTGAGATGGGAAAGCTCTTCATGGGTTTATTGACCTGGCTTGAAATATCACTTAGTGATCTCACCCAGACGGAGGGGCTGGGGCATGGCTCACTTACTTACTTGAACTTGTGATCTTTTCCTTCCACGATACCAAACCTCCTTGTATGAAAGGCTGATTACGGCACTGGAATAACCTTAGATGAGGACTGAATGTTTTGGAATCAAGATTCCCAACTCCATGCAAGGCAGTGTAGCTAAGGAGCCTCATCTTTGTCTCAGTGTTAAATATTTTAGAGACACCAGACACTGGGGTAGCATTATTTATAGACCATTATCAGTAGTAGCCAGAAGAAATTAAAGAAGGCTTATGTAACTGAGGTTGTTTATTACTAGTCATTGAAACAATTATACTTTCTTTTTATACCTCTGGCAATTTTTAAATGCAACAATATTGCTTTCTGATGAACAGATACCAATAATTTGGACTAAATGACACATGACTATTTGTTATTGGGCAGACATTTTTTATTATATATTTATAACTCAGTTGACTCTCATTCAAAAAATGATTTCTATGGACATGATTTTTGTACTCTCTGGTTTTCTAAACTTTAAAGGTTGTATTCGATTTCCCTGGTAAGTATATTATTCTTTAGTAAGTTGGTTACAAAGTCAAGTTGTTGTTGGCTAGTATGATTATTGTATATCTTTATGGTGTCATTGTAGGTCATTTTATAGTATAGGAAAAGCCTTGCTTGGTGCCATTGCAATGGTTCTGTAAGTTGAAGAAAAGTCTGTGGTTTTATATTAACCAGCCCAGGGCTGGCTCTGCTACTTGCCAATCCCTGATTTTATACACAGCTTCCATTTCCTCTCTTCTTTTCCAAGCAACCTACATTTGTTCTTATTTCCCTGCTTTATCCCTACAAATCAGAGGAAACTGGTCCCACTTGGGCTTTAAGGGTGGCACTCACTGGGTTTTACCATTCCAGTACCTGACATCTCTTAGCAACAGTGATTGACTTAACACCTGCCATGTGATTCAAGTTGCTTCTGTTGACATGTAGGGAAGACTAGACAGTTTATACCTGGGAGAAGGAAGGGATTTTTCTTTGTACTGGACAGGAGCAAGGAGACATTTATCTCAGATTGTCACTGTGACAATCTAGGCTGAACATTCAGTAGTAGAGAGGTAGGATTGAGGTGACAATGACAGCAGAGACAATTGGATCTTTTGTGTGACATATGGAATCAACTTCATCCTGTTACAGGTGCTAATACATTTCCACATTGATGGGCTCTGAGCAGAAGCCTCCCATTCTTGAAGCCAAATAACACTAGCAGTTGGCTCTGACGCTTGAGAACTAAGCTTGCGCTTGTCTATAGAGCTTCTCAGAGAAATCTGGTGAAGACTGAGAGTAAGTATTCAATTAATTGAGCAAGTACTCTGTTTTATGACTCCTTAGTAGGTAATAGAGTTCTGAACACATATAGTAGATACTTTATCATATTTGTTGATTCACAGTTTATATGATACGAGTTCCTTTATTTTGCCAACTGCTCACCAGCTTTGTTTTGATTTTCTCTTTGTTTTCCACATTAGCTTAACACTTCTACAAGATGAGAGAATCATGATGCTGTTAGCATCAGCCTTCAGAAAATCACAGCCATTACTTCCAGTTCCTCTTTCTCCTTTTCCTTCTTTTCATCTTTATATTAAGATATATTGCTTTCTGTTCATCATTGAAAATATTATCGCTGAGTGGTGGAGTTAGAATCAAAATTTAGTTTCTGTCTATGTTGTTTGGGTTCATTGTTTTGGTTTCTTTTCTATCTTACGGGGAAAACTAATATACTGAATGCCAAGGGTAACACTAACATTGAATTACTGCTGTTCTGCTTTGCTTTGTTTTAATTCACAGAATGTACAGTTGTTAGCCAAGATATGCTGGTCTGCCCTTGCTTTCCCTCTTTACATTGCTTAAGTGTTGCCTGTTCTACACTGGTGTTGCTTTATTAGTCTGCATCTGTGGCTGACTGTGGGTGCATAATTGTAGTGATTTTATTAGGTTTACTGGAACAGTCCCTGGGGCCCAGGTGGCACCACCTTGGAGAATCTGTTTAATTGCTTTGTTAAAAGACATATATCTTTTAACCTTTATTACCTAAGTCCCCTTTGTCATGTGCCTGCAGCCGTTGTTTTAAGCTGCCTTTACTCTGGGGATCTCTAACATGCTCTGGGGAGTCATAGAGGAAAATGAAGCAGAAATTGGGGATGCAGAGTGGGGTGAGTGGCACGGTTGCCCTGCTTCCTGATGGAGGCCTCCTTAAAACGTATCGAGGCCAGTCTTTCCTTCTGATAAGTCAGCCCTAGAGAACTGGAAATAGCTTAAAGAGGAAATCCTTTTTTCTTTTGCCATTTGGGCTGTAAAATCACCTAAGAAGTGCTATATTCTGAAAACACATCATTTGCACAATACACATGCTGATATCCCAGCCCAGAGGGGATGGATGGAAAGGCTAGGCTTTGGGGGCTAAGTCATGAATAGCACACCCTTGAATAAGATTATTACTCTTATACAAAAGACTCTAGAAGATTACTTCTCCCTTAGACCAGATAGGGATGTAGTTGGAAGGTGGTGTCTACAGACAGATCAGAACCCAACCAGATACTAAATGTGCTGGCACTTTTACCTTGAACTTCCAGACCTCCAGAACTGTGAACAATAAGTGTCAGGTATTCACAAGTGACCAGGTTTAGGATGCTTGGTGCTGGCAGCAGGAAGAAACTACGCCAAGAAGATATCTGAAGTTTGAGGCAAGGTAAGAGGGAGAAGTGTAGGTAGACAAAGACATCTGACCGAAGAGCTCTCATTACAAAGGACAGCATTTAACTCTTACCTTGTGACAGGAGATGCATGAAACCTTTTGCAAAATGATTACATGGTTATTATGTCTATTTAGGTTTCAGGTACACACCCATGTTGGAGGTTATACTGCATATAAATAAAAGGGCAAGGCATATATCTACCTAGTTTCAAAACTTACACTGATTTTCACAAGATGTAAATGTGTTCCAAATAGGAGGGTTAGAATTTTCAGCACTTTTCTCTCTGACCTGGGAAATGAACAGGACTAGAACCTCCGAAATTGTAAAATGGAATATAAATAGAGACATTATGTGGAGTCTAACTTGAAAAATAAGTCACTGATTCAGCAGAATGAGAAGGCCAAAAAGACTCCCATTCTCCCTTAATATTAGCAGCAGAGGCTGTCTCTGCTGTCGCCTGGCAGAGCCATTCTATATATTTGGCTGTTCAGTGCCACTTGCATCGTCAATGCTCTCAGAGAAAATAATTTGCATCTGAAAATAGCTTAAGTCTCATCTTCATGCCCCTCCTCCAGGTTGCTTAAGAGACGATCTTCCCATTTTAGTTCCTCCAGACCCCTGGGCCACCAGCCCTTCCACTTGTCATTTGCTTATCTATAGATCTATTTCCTAAGTGTAGCCCTCTTGTCTTGAAGCACAAAGTGGATGATGAGGTTTACTGAATGAAAGTCAGCTCATTGGGGATATTAACCTAGTAGAAGTAGTTTTAAGGGACATATGTCCTGGAAGGCATATTATAAACCATCAGATACAGCCCCTGCCCCCCTCCTTGTTGTGTAATAAGGAAATTAAAACCCAGAGGGGTCAGTGGTTGCTTTGTACATAGCATTACACAAGACTCCTTCCATAAATTCAGTGTCACAATCTTCTTGCTCTTCAAGTGCAGACATATCACTTTTGTACTCTCATTCAATATTGAAGTCTAACGCTTGTTTCTGTGAAAAGTCATCTCAGCAATTCAAGCACAAAATGTCATCCCACCAGTCCCTCTTTTGAGCAACTGTGACATTGAAATATTTTAATTTTGGAATACCTGTATCTAAGCTATGAGAGCCTATAACGCCAAAAACCTAATGATTTGAAACTAGCACAAAGCAGGTCTTCAGTACATGATTGGTGAGATGAACTGAATCATTTATAATTAATGGTAACACGAGAAGTCAAATACCAACACACAGTTCAAGACTTATCTACCACATCTTACAAAGTAATTGTGAAATTCTTATCAAAAGGGCCAGCAGAGCCATGAATGAGGAGGGACAGAAGCATTTCTGTGGAAGGCCTGGACAAGCATCCTAAGTGATGAAACAACATGACTGCAATTCTGAATTTTAATATTTCCCTTATAATAGATCCGAATAAACCAAGTTATAAGAAATAATCCGGAATTTCTGCTTTTATATTATTCAGTCTCTGAGCAGTTTCAAATCTCTTAGGGTCTTTAAGGAGAAGGAAACAAATGTACAAAACTTCAAGCAACCTCCCCTTTTAATACTTCTTTTCCTTCTTCTCTCAAGCACAACTCTTTGTATGGGGGGAGAGGTTTAATGGAATCTTTACAAGATATCTTTAAGTAGTTGTACAGAGGAGGTACAATTCAGTGAAGCAGCTTGTGAATGTAATGCATCTTGTTCAGTGTCGCCCCTTTTATCATTTTCTCCATCCTTTCCAACTCCACCTCTTCCCTCAAGTTTCTTAATTTTGTAGGATAGGCAATAAATTTTAAGAGTGCAGTTTCTCTCCTTCCTCTCGTCCATCACTAATTTCGATCTATTAGTCCATTCTGTCTATGCTGCTATAGCATATTCCCCAAGGATAGGCAAGTTAGAAAAAAAAAACCAAAACACGTGTGTTTGCCATAGTGGCACTGACTTTCTTCCTGCTTCTTCACATGGCAGAAGACAGAGAAAACAAGAGCAAATTCCATGTCAATTCCCTTTATAAGGATTTCCAAACCCCTTAGAAGGAAAGTACCTCAGTCTAGGAACACTTTTTAGCTGCCTTTTTACATCACTTCATCATTCCCTGAGCCCTTCCACATGTTCTGGTCCATATCATTTCAGGTTCCTTTTTATTTTATTTTATTTTTTTTTACCATCATCTCTTCCCTTCCCCACCTAATACACAAACCCTCTAAGTAGAAACGTTGGGTATGCTCACTTCTATTGATTGAGGAGTTGCTAATTCTAGGCCCACTCAGTGGATAGAAGTCTATTAATGTCCATCCCTGTACTTAGGGATAGACTTAACTTCTGCTGTACTTGACAGTAGGGAACAGTTTCTTGTGAGAAGCTACAGAGTACTATTGTTCAGCCAAACGGAGTCTCTCCCAAGCAGCGCCATCAAGTGTATGTGAATATCAGAGCAATACAATTGGAAACCCAGTGCCTTTGATAGAAAGTTCAATGATCTGGGATGCCCACAGTAAACAGAATATTAAGACTTTCTGACTATCGTAAGGTGATGGGGCTTTGACTGTGAAGTTATAAGGTGCCAGATCACTACATTGTGAATCTGCACTCCGAAAATCCAGCTCAACATTGCAAGGAAACCTGTGTTTCAAACATAGGAAATAGCTCCTTACAAATGTAGATGTAGGATAGAATGTACATTTCTTTCTAAAGAGTTAACTTGGTTAACTTGATCATGTCCAAAATCAGATCCCATCCTGTACTTCAGTATTTCAAGGGAATTCAAACTATGCATAGATCCAAAAGAAGTAAACAATACTCAAACAGTTAATACTGAATTGCAATTTTATTCATCTATCCATTCATTCACTCATTTATTCATTCATCAGTTAATCCAATTTGCCCAATATGCATATATGGACATATGCCCATTTCTGATCAGCCATTAACAACTCACATTTGTACAAATAAATTACTGACTTACATACAATTCTATACATGTGTGCAGTTAACTGTAATATACTTATAAACATAATTATTTTATTAGTTTATAATACTTTACAGAGCTTATATATTGCACACTAATATATGTGTACAATTACCGTGCTTTAAATAATTGTTAAGATTTAAGTTATATTTATGGCTTATGTAAGTACAGCACACATCCTTATTATAAGTTACTGTATTTATTATCTTCAGAAATTGAAAGTCAGACTTCAGGTGATATTTCTCCAATCAAACTATTATTCATGACTAAACTGAATTTTCATATTCTAAGAAAGACTGCCTAATCCTAAGCAATGTGTTCTTTAATATAGAAGAGGCCTTCAAGTCTCCAGTTTGACTTGCTGTGGAGCTCTAATTGTATTTCCCCTGTTCCATCTTCTCTTTCTTCCCCTTCTTTCTTCTGCTGAAGCAGCTTAGTTGGTATTCCAAGCCTCCAGGAACATGAAGGTAGATTTCATTTTTTTGTTATTGTTAGTAGACAGCATAGAGTTTGCAATAATTTAAGGGATAGTTGACATCTTGCACAAAGAAGACAAAGATACCTCGGAGATGTCTGTCTTAAAAGGAAAAGTTTTCTGTTTTGATTGAAAGTCCATTATGTTTAAGGACAGTATTTGACTGTCAAATATCCACTTCCTCATCACTGGCTAGCATTTTCCAAAAAGTAGGTCTATGATTATCCAGACTATATAGTTCAGGGCTGTCAAACATTTCTGTGTAGAGCTACATACAAACTATTTTAGGTTTTGAAAGTTATGCCATCTCTTACTTAACCACGAGCTTTACATTTGTATTGCAAAATCAGACACAGATAATGAATGAACAAACAAGTGTAGCTGTGTTGCAATAAAACTGTTTTTTTTGTTTGTTTGTTTTTTGTTTTTTGTTTTTTGTTTTTTTTTTTTTTTTTTTACTAAACTACAGACTAGCTTTGGTCCACAATTATCCTTTTCTGATGCCTGGTACAGAAACCCAGTTTTTGCCCCATCTTGTATCATGTGAGAATGCCAGAGCCAGCAGGAGCGCCTGTTTCCTGATGGAACAGGGACAGAAGAGGGCAGAATGTCCTCTCCTTGGCTGTCCCAAGAAAGATATGAAGTCCATTCTCAAGACAATCAGTACAATGGTGAGTCTCATAAAGCTTGTTGTATCAAGAGGAAGATTTTCTCCCTTTTTTAAGGCTGAATAATATATCAGTGTGTGTGTGTGTGTATGTGTGTGTGTGTGTGAATCTCTTTATGCACTTATTCATTAAAAAGCTCCTACATTTTTTCTTATCTTGCCTCTTGTGAATAATGCTATAATGAATATAAGAGCCCTGTTATCACCTGGAGATTGTGATTTTTGTTTCCAATTAATATAACCTCATACTGTATTGCTAGGTGGTATGGTAGTTCTTTTTTTATTATTCTTAAGTGAGCTGTTTTCCAAAGTGGTTGTGCCAATTTTTGCACTAATATTGCTTAAGGATTCCTTTTCCTTCATAACCTCTGTTATACATACCTCATTTCTTTTTTGAAAAAAACATTCCGCATTCCCAGTGCCTTCCTTACTTTCATGTATTAGAACCTATAGCCCTTCCACTAGATAGATATTCTGAACTGCATTTATATAAGACACAGGAAAGTTAATTAACTGCCCACAGTCACTTAACATAAGTCAGGGACAAGAAGGAGCCAAGAAAGTCAACTTTCACATGTGATTTTAACTTTAATAAGTATTACTCTCTTAGATACTATGTGGTATTAATTCTCACCTGGATGACTCAAAGACAAATTACCTTGCTAGTATGAAATACATGGAAAGGCAACCATCAATTATCTAACCGTTAGTGCTATTTCCATTGCTTAACAATTAAGTTTCTTAGTACTCTGCATTTACCATAGTCTACCATAGAAAATACTGTCAGCAACATGGATGGGTTTGAAGGACAGCATATCAAGTAAAATAACCAGTGTGCTTATGCATGCAAACACATCTAGACCCCCAGCCCCACCGCATCACCTCATGTACAACATGAATATTTAAAAAATCAAACTGAGGAGACACTGGTCAACTAGTACAACATTCAGTGAGACAGGAAAAAGAAGCTATGGGGAGTCAACTTTTCTGGAAATCTACATCCATCTCAAATATACTTTCTACAAGACCATTCCTGATAGGTATAGGTCTTACATAGTCAACGCTTGGTGAAACCAACCCTTTAACTATTTCAGATATACAAGGTTGTGGTTTTTTTTTAAGTTATCTTTAAATAATTGTACAAAAGGATTTCAACTTAACATGTCAATTCATGATTGCAATGCATCTGAGGTTGAATTTTTATGGGATCAAAGTAAGATTGTTGTATATATGTTAAAAGATGAAGTTTTTATTTATTCAATAAAGCATTTATGGAATGGAAAAAAAAGAAGCTATAGGGACCTACTGTATGGCTTGGTGGCTCCATTAGTCACAATACATACTGGAAATCTACAGAGAGTAGGATTTTAAAAACATGATAAGTATTTGAGATGGTATGTGCGTGGATTAGCTTTAGTTAAAGCATCATATAGAGATTAAAACATCACATCATACCTCATAAATATATCCAGTGTTCATCAACTAAAAATAAAAATAAATAAGAGATTTAAAATTTGGCTTTAGGTATCAAAGATAATGAAGCATTCTCATAGCCAAGATTGTTCCTTAGGCTTCAAGTGATGGTGAGTAAAATATTAGTTGGAGGGAGAAACCAAACTCAGTTTAAACTTGACAGTGATAACCTTTTGACTTAGTAAAACAAAGCTTTACATCAGAGAAAAATAAAATCCTGATCAACCTACATCTCCTTCAAGATTCTCACAAGAAGTTATCTGTATCAGCTTAATACTGAATGACTTAATTGCTTCTGCCACCTTCTGATGCTTCAAGGCTGAGATAAATTGATGCAGGAATTCTTGCATTTAGAGAATGAGCTACAGGTTTCTCTTTCACCCAAAATGCACACAATATCCCCTTGAATACAGCTAAGACTGAGATCGTAGAAGCCAATAATCTTAAAGGCAGTTGCTGGGAAGACTAACGCTATAAAGCTACCATCCAACAGGATAAATTAACAAGAGCAGCAGAAGTGTACATCAAAAGATACTTACCCGCAGCCAGGTGAGAGCAGATTCAATAATTTTAAGCCATTACTTTCACAGGCCTAAATTAAAAAACAATGGAGAAAAGATGGTAGATCTGGAAATCATTTTATTCATTTAATCAGAGCAAAGTGAGTGAAGAAAATGAGATGCAAATTCAAACTCTGTTAACAATCAATATACTGTGACATGTAAGTATGTCTGTTTTAGACAGAAATTTGTCTAGTCTCAAATTTTCACTTTGCAGTTATTCAGCCCCTATGCCTCAGTTTCTCACTACTTGAACAAAATGCAGAAGAAGCTGGGTACAGGGAACATGTAATAGTGTGATACTGCAGTAGAATAGCAGATGCATGCACCCATTACATAGGTACAAACAAGTATGTGTGTATGGGTTTTGGCACCAGGGAATTACAGGAGGGAAAACTGTAGTATAATCAAACACATGCCCTTAAAGATATTATATCAAATGGAATGGCCTTGGAAATGATCCCTGAGGCTGCAGCAGAAAGCAAAGCCATGAAAATATTTTAGTTTTGGCAAAATAACTATCTCTATCATTTTTCAGGGATAATAAGTGGGACTTAGAAGAGCCACAATCCATTGTAAGTCATCTCCAGCTGCAACCTTTTTGACCTTTGACTAGAATGAGCCATGCAAATATCATTTTTATGTGTACTGTGGTGTAAATTGGAAACAAAATTGCTATATAAGCATGTTGGCAAGAGGTCAACATGTTTACAAAGCCTCCTAACTGACTCTACTCAGTACTGGTATATTGTAAGGGCTCAAGCAAGGTGCATGCCTAACTCCATATGAACTCCTAGAATATCTATTGAAAGATATTTTCTGTTATCTCAGTACTAAAATGCAATAAAATTACATTTTGTTAATCATCAGAGATTGACGAACAAAGATTAAACATGTTTGCAGACACATTACTCATGCATTAATGATTTGACTTATTAGGTGATGCTTAGTATGCATATGAATTGAAAATTTTTCACTTAATCCTCCATAACTGCTCAGGGATTTGGTTTACAATACAATGCTACAAAGATTGAGGAAACAACTAAGAAATATTCAGCCTTCTATTGTCTCTACAATATTTCTTGACTAATAAGAATTGTGGGGGAGAAAAAGAATAATGGGTTGATCTAGAATGTAGGTCAGCGAGCCCTTGCCTAGTATGAGAGGGGCTCTGGATTCCATCCCCATAATGGGAAAAATTATGCACATATATTATATAACATGTATATAAACACTGTTCACCCATTTATGTATACACGCAGGTGTACACAGTTTTACATATACACATACATACTTACATGTGCCTATACATAGATATAGATTTTTAATATATACACATATCTGTATATATGTCTGCACACATACATGCACACATATATGGAATTTGAAAGCAACCATAAAGTGACTAGACACTACCACAGGCATATTCAGTGGGAAAGGGCCGAAACAAATAATAGTGGCTATCTCCATAGTAGTTATTCCAGCAAGAAGTGCACCAGATAAATAGCTAATTCTGGTGTCACATGTTTCTCACCTACTGTCCCAGGTTTCGTTTTTTGTTTGTTTGGTTGGTTTTGGTGCCTCCATTTCAGACAGTGGCTGTTCTCAGTCTACTTCCCACTAAGGTTCAAATCCAGTGGAAGTATTTGTCGTTCAGAGATCCCCAGGAATCCTGATTCTCATGGTTTTGGCCATTGGGTCAGTGCTCATTCTGTCGGCAATCTGGGGATGGGAAGGAGATTTGAGTGCCTTCCTAGCTTGCATATGCTGCTACTGGACACGTATGTGAGGAGAGAGAGGATATTTTCCAAAGAGGAATCTAGAGTTCTGTTTCCAGGGAGAGGGAAATGTGTATCGTTTGCAAAACGGTGAGTGTATTTTCAGACTGAATCTTGGTTAGTGGACTGTGGGTGGGAGAGATGCAATCCCTTGTAAGTCCTCTGCATTCTTGCTCCGTGTTCACGTGAGTAGAGGAGTCTTAGGGGTCATGGCTGGGAAGCATTTGGGAGTGCCTAACATGGTATGCTTCACTGCTGGCAGCTTGAAAGAAAACCCTTTGCCAATGTCCATTAGACTCGATGAGAGTAAGAACATAATTCTCTTATGAGAAACTTCAGAGATTGTGATGTTCAGTTGTGCAGAAATGGAAACAGGGAGGTCAGGTCTGGGCAGTGCCATCTTGGCCTCATGGTGGATGGGAGAGCATCTTGTGTCTTGTCTCCATGGTGAGAGAAGGTGAAGCCCCAGCCTCTCATACAATGTGTCTCCGTGTCCATGTCCTGTCTCCTGTCCCGTTGCTCTTCTCTGGTCACTATGGTGTCCCACTGCAACTTTCCTTTGGGTTTGTTGGTATCGTTTTTGTTCTTTTCTTTCCTCTCTGGCCTTCATGGCTCAGTTTCCTAACCTCGTTAAGTGTATTTGCTGGCTGCTGGTTCTTGTTTGTTTATTTTGTCGGTTGTGGGACTGGATCTCAGGGCCTGGGCACTGTCTCTGAGCTCTTTAGCTCAAGGCTAGAGCTCTACCACTTTGAGCCATAGTGCCCCTTCCTGGCTGCTGGTTTTGGGGACAGGAGTCCACCATACAGTCGCTAGCTATTTAATAAAGACTCCAAGATTCTGCCTCTCAAAATGTGGCTTCTCTGTTTTCTCACCTTAAACACAATTAATCCACCATAATTAAAACTTTCCCTAGATGTGTCCTTACCTCTGATTTCCACATCATACCACTATCCTAGTCTGGGTCACTGACTCCCCTCGTCAGGATGTCAGCCCTATCGACACTTGCCGGGATTTATATTCTCCACACTTGTCCCAGAGTTACACTTTTTTTTATTTCATTTTGTTATCAGTGTGATGTATATGTAGTGAGTATAATACTTCTTGAACACTGATAGCCCTTTCCATGTTTTTCTCCCACTTTCATTCCCCCCACAACTTCCCAAGTTGTAAAGTTCATTTCCAACATATTGTCTTTGAATATTGCTTTTACACTGGTTCATCCTTTGGCCTTTGTCTCCTCATCTTGTTTTTCCCCTTCCTTCTCTGAGTCAAAGAAACAAATAAATGTATATACAATACACCAGGTACAAAAGTCAAATGCAGCAACAACTGGGGATAAACATTAGGGGCGCGGGGAATTTCTCATCGTACATTAAAAACAACCACAAGGATATATCTCTTATTTCCCTATCCTGGACTTCATTTCACTTAGCCTCATTCTCTTCGGCCATATGCACATCGCTTCTGAGCTATTGCGCTCCTCTGCTAAGAAAATGCTAGACAAATTAGGCAAATCATTTTTAAAAATAATAAAATATTTCATAGGGTGGTAGAATGAAGCACGATAGTGGATATCTGATGTTAGGTATTTGTCAAAACTCATGGAAATCTACGACACAAGGACAAACCCTGATGTGAGCTTGGGACCTTAGTGGATAATCATGAATGAATGGGCATCTATCAGTGGTGAAATGCATATCACACTAACAGGAGATGTTAAAAATGGAGATTATGTATTGAAGGATTGTGGGAGAGGAGGAATGGAGTTTGTGCTTTCAGTGTAATACTTCTGTAAAGCTAAATTTGCTTTAAAAATGAAGTATTACCGAAACCATCCTGGCTATACCATTTTGATGCACAAAATCCTATAACAGCTTGCTCTTACTCTTTATATCCCACCTGGGTTTGATATTTCGGGGGGTATGGCTCTTCCTCATAGGTCTAGCCCCATTTCTTTTTTAAAATTTTCTTTTAATTTTATTGTAAAGATAACGTGTAGTGGGATTAGCGTTACATAAGTCGAGAAATTGGTGCACATCTTTTTTAACAGTTTTACCCCTTCCTCATGTTCTTGCCTTCTTCCCAGGTTTTATAGTTCATTTCCAACGTAATGTCTACTGTCACTGCTGAATTGGTTCACACTTTGTCCCACCATTTCTGTGCTTCCTCTTTCCCTCATCGAATCAGATAAGTTTATATACAAGACAAAGTGTAGAGAAATCAAAAACAGGGAAAAGGGAATGAATCAAAGGACAAAAAGAAAGAAAAACAGAATCATATGAACATAGCTACCGAACTACTATTATCCACTGCTAGGAAAAACTTAGATATATACAAATTATTGCAAATGAGGGGAACCATGGACTCTATGGGTTTTGAGTCTGGCTTACTTCATTTAATATCCATACTCTTCGGCTCTATGACTTGAGCCTTATCTGTAATTCGTAAGTGGCCAGTACTGCTCAGTCTCGGTCAAGGATTCCTGACTGAGATGACTGAGCCTTTTTTTTTAATCTTCCCTGGGTGCTGTCTCTGAGCTCTTTTGCTCAAGGCTAGCCCTCTGCCTTTTGAGCCACAGTGCCACTTCCAGTTTCTAGTGGTTAATTGGAGATATGGGTCTCGTGGTAGCTCTTCAAGCTGGGCTGCCTTTGAACTATGATCCTCAGATCTCAGCCTCCTGAATAGCTATGATTATAGTGTCACTGCCTGCCGCCACGACGCGACACTTCGGAGGCCGACTGGGAATGATCACAGACTCAAATGGTTGCAAGCAGAGGTCTGTTTTTTCTCTCTCCTTTCCCCTCTCTCTGCCTTTCTCTTCTCTCTGCCTTTCTCCTCTCTCTGCCTTTTCTCCTCTCTCTGCCTTTCTCCCCTCTCTGCCTTTTCTCCTCTTCTCTGCCTTTCTCCTCCCTTCCCACACTATTTATATCCTTAAGCAGCCAATCACAGTAAAGGTCATCTGCACAAGCAGCAAACAAACCTGGAAGAAATCTAGTGATCACACTCTATCCACAAGCATGGAAGAAACAAATCAACAAATGCAAAGAAACTTCCTGATCAGCAAGTACTGACGCATTGGCGAGCTGCCAGGTGCCATCTTATAATCTTACTTCCTCAAGAGGCTGAAAGCAATGGTCTCCAACATTATAGGTGTGGGCCACTGGTGCCCCACCTGGCAAAGCTTTTTGTTACTCTGAGTCCCCTAATTCTTTCTCATCCTTTTAAACCTTACCTTTCAAATCCAAGGACATAGTTTCTAACCATTCAAAAAAACAACTCATTGCAGTCTTACTATTTTTACTCTGTTCTGCCATCATAGATAGATGATGATAGTTCATGAAATGAAGAAGGCCTGTGGTATTAATTAACACGAATATTTCAAGGCTCGGTAACTAGTATAGAAATGGAAATATAGTAGATGCAAAAAGAATAAAAATGAGAGCAACACATGCATATGCCTTACAATGTGCCAAGGACAGCTTTAATCACCTGACCTTTGTTAACTCATGAAACCTTGCTCACTACTGTATTAAATTTTAATAACTATTAAAATAAAAAAGCCAGGCTGAATTTGTAGAGCTGGCTATCCCTGAGTAAAAATCCAAAACAAAACAAAATAAGCAGGAGGAGTAGCCGGGCTGTGAGTTCAAGCCCTAAGAGAAACACAAAAAGATTTTTTTTCTTTTTTTTTTTTTTTGTCCATCATGGGGGCTTGAACTCTGGGCCTGGGTGCTGTCCCTGAGCTCTTCAGGTCAAGGCTTCTGCCCTGTCTCTGGAGCCACAGCCCCACTTTCTGTTTTCAAGTAGTTAATTGGAGATAAGAATCTCTCGTTCTTTAGTGCATGGGCTGGCTTTAAACTTAGATACTCAGATTTCAGCCTCCTGAGAAGCTAGGATTAGACTCATGAGCCACCACACCCTGCTTAAAAATTCTTTATCAATGTTTGTGAAGTAATGCACCTTCTATCTGGTGAATATAATGTAACCCTTCTATTTTTTACAATAAAACATATATGAAAAAAATCTTTAAAAAATCTTTATCATTATCCTGTCCATAAACTGAATCTAAAGGCTTCAACAGCTCTGGTCAGTGGTGTTGCTGGACTGAGTTTCACTCAGTCTGGTTTCAATGCCTCTGTTTTTACCCCATTTGTCAAATTACTATTGCGGGCATGAATGAATGAATGAATAAATGAATGAATCTGGGTGTGTCTGACACCAACTGCACTTCTAACCTCTCGCTGTACTCCCTCAGGTTCCCTCAAGTTCAGCAGAAAGCTGATAATTTCTAGTTTCATATTTGCACTCCTAAATCAGCTATCATCTGATTCCAAAGTTCGGGTCTCTTTATTAGTTTGTATGTCTTCTTCTCCTCCTCCTCCTCCTCCTCCTCCTCCTCCTCCTCCTCCTCCTCCTCCTCCTCCTCCTCTTCTTCTTCCTCCTCCTCCTCCTCCTCTTCTTCTTCTTCCTCCTCCTCCTCCTCTTCCTCTTCCTCCTCCTCCTCCTCCTCTTCTTCTCCTCTGCTTCTGCTTCTTCACCAGTCTGGGGGCTTGAACTTGGGGCCCAGGATACTGTCCTTGAACATTTTTTTCTAAGGCTAGTGCTCTGCCACTTGAGCCACAGCATCACTTCTAGCTTTTTCTGTGTATATGGTACTGAGAAATGGAAACCATGGCTTCATGCATGCTAGGTGAGCACTCTACCACTAGGCCATACTTCCAGCTCCATGTATGTCTTCTTGGTTAATTGTTAAAATTATGTTTGACTAGATGTACAAAGGGATTTCAATTCAACATATCATGTTGAGTACAAAGCATGTTGATCAACGTCAGCCCTTCCATTATTCTCCCCTCCTGCCCCCAGCCCCACAAAATCCCTCATGTTACCTGATTCTACTTACACACAGGTACACAGAATATTATGACTGTATTTACTCATCTTTCCTCTCTCCAAAACTTCATTTTCCCCCTTCTGGATAACTCATGTTTCAGCTTCTTGGTATTCATTTGGCTAAACTTGAATTTGGTTGTTTGAAAGTTACAACCATTCATCTTTTCCACTGTTTTCCAGAAAAGTCTTTTGACTAGGTGTTAATAAAGACAGTGCCTCACCCTTGCCAAGAGTCCTAGGTGAATGGCATTCAGATTGGAGGGAGAGTTGGTCAGTTACTTTGAAGGAGTAGAAAAAGGTCAAGTGGTGTGGTTAGTTTTCTTCTACACAGTTTCATGGGCTATTATTTGGAGATCTAATTGGATTAATATGGCAAAGAAGTCTCTAGAAAACACCAGAGCATTATCACATTCTGAGTTAATGGAATGTGTTTCTAATTTATTGGTTTGGGGGCTTTCTGCACAAAGTCTGTGCCTGGTAAAGTAGGAACATCGAGAGAGGCAAAAAAGAGAGAGAGAAAGAAAGAATCAAGAAAAGCAAAACAAATGAGTTTTTGTGATGTAGTAAGGCTCATCTAAAATTTATCTATAGCGATGCAGGCAAGTAGCATTGAAAGAGGCATCAACTGACTTGGAACAAAGCCATCCAGGGGCTTAGCTGACAACTTGGCCCCAGGAAAGGCAAATACATAGGCAGTTGCTGTACAGCATGATTTGAATTGTTGGTCCCCTCCAGGGGCCCAAATGTTTAAAAGAGGAACTGTGGTTGTTTTCCATCAACTGACAACACACAGGCAATTTCTTCTTTGAAAGATATATCTAAATAAAATGTCAGGATGATCCATGCTTTTAAAGGGGTGTTTGTGCAATACACAGCCCAATGATGGTTTTTTCTGGCACAATTCGATAGTGGCTCTCCATTTTCTTTGAAGGGAAATACGGAGGGCAGAAAGAAACTCGCACAAACAGAAATGATAAATGTAGTTGTCAGACGGCAGTAATATTTTTAGTTGTGGTTTTATTATATTAATTGAGACTTTTATGGTAGATTATTCTTCCAGTTACTTCTTTGAGCTCCTATTAATGCTAGTATGTAGAGGTACTCAATGCCTACACATGAATATAAATTATCAGAATGGAGGCTCTTGAAGGAAAGCAAAGTAGAAACAAAGAGGACTAAGATTTTTTTTAAAGAATGTGCATGTTGCTGGGAGCTTTGAATTGTAGGTTTGGTATTAACCAATGAACTGTTTGAATTCAAACTGGTGACAATCTTTCTAGCCCTCATTTTGCTGCCTTACAAAATATTAAAAAACTAACTGCTATTGTAGGATTTCAATTAAAGCATACATATCGAGATTTATGTAAAACCTGAAGTTTAACCTTTTTCATGTATTTCTTTTGACAAGTATTTATTGAAGGGTTACTACACTATCAGTCTTGTCAGGCAGTAGGGAGAGAACAGGCCCCGTACAACACTGTGTGTATTGATACCAACAAAGAAACGCATGGCAGGTCCTGCTATAGTGTTATAGTGTACTAAGACTGACCTCTCTTGTCGATGATGTCAATAGAAAGGTGAGCATATGCTGAGCTCAGGGTTTGCAGGGAAGGGTTGCAGTGTGTTCAGTATTATCAACGGGCCTGACTGATAATGAAGAAGCAGAGATAGCTTCCCCGAGGTATTATTCTTTTTTCATATATTTTTATTATAATTAATAGAAGAGTTACATTATATTTGCCAGATGGAAGGTGCATTAACTCACATACATTGATACCCTTTCTCATGTCTTGGTCCCCATTCTTGATCTGCAATCTTAAAAAGAAGCAAGAGATAACAAAGGAAAAGAGAAACTCAGTTCATATTGAGAAAACGCCATAAGCAAAAGACCTTGGGGTTAGGAAAATGGCAACTTCAGCAAGTCCAACAAAGGCCAGGGTTACCAGTTACTGCTGGGAGAGAAATGAGCCAGGCACGTTTCCAAGACAGAATCAAGGTCAGAATGGAGAAGACTCTGGGGTCTAACTTTTCTTCCCAGGAGCAACAAGAACCTCAGTCTTCTTAGTGAAAAATGAATGACATGGACTTAAAGAGCTGACTACACATGCACAACATACAACACTAAGCAGAAGGCATGTAATAAACTGTTCTTGAAGCCCATGTTGTGAATGATAAGAGTTTGCCATACATTTTTACTTATAACTTCATAAGATAAATCTAGTTTCCACAAATAAGGCAAAACACACACCCCTTGTCTCGGGGCCTGACTTACTTCACTTCACATGCTTTTCCCATTCCTTTCCACTTTTTTTTTTTTTTTACAAATTATACAATAGCATTCCTTCTAATATATTAGTCAGATTCCATTTTACATATATACTGCATTTTCTTATATTATTTTATGATAGACTATTTCTATAACATAACATTTTGCAATGAGATAATTTACTGACATTGGTATATGGCTTACTTCAAAACAAGTTTATAACAACTGCTCCTGGGTCTAATAATAAAAAACGCATTCAGAAAAATAACAAATAAAAGTTGAGAACTCCCCATTCTATCAATGGGTCCTTATGATGCATGCACACAGAGTCTGATTTATTTTCTCAAATAATGTTCTTTCATAAGATATGTTTTATAAATATCAGATAACAAGTTACTAATAGAAGATTCATATTTACTCCTAATACTACTATTCTAATCTAGTATTTAATATTAGTATTATATCATATCTAATATTAGGATTCTGTTCTAGAACTGAATGCTGTTATTCTATTTTAATATCTACTACTAGTAGTCTATGGAATTCTTGTCAGAAAGAATACTGTGTTCTTCAAATGCTTATTAAATATAATACACACATAGCAAAACACCCAAACCACACATGGAGAGTTTGCACATCTGACCAAGGACTTTCTGGTACCCATTTCTGTCATCACACCTTTCTTCCCCTGTGGATTTCAATGATCGTTTCAATTTTTTCTAAAACGGTAAGATTAGATGTATGCAGTATGCATTATTTCTGGTATAAATTAGTGTTTCACAACATAGCATTGGTTGAGATTTCTCCATATTGTAATATAACTTATTTTCATTACTGCATAGTATTATTCTCCTATGATTGCATAGGATTTATCCATTGGTGTATTAATAAACATCCAGATTACAATACATATTTTTAAAATGAGAAACATGGTTAAATTCTCAAGGACACATTTTTTTCTCATTTGTAAAACACTTTTAATAATAAAATCAAAACGTGCTGTGTGAGATTATCAGCAAGGACTACGCAGAATCGATGTGCAAGTTCCCAATCAGTAAAACAGAGTAGGATTCATTAATGGGGATCTACCTAGAAGTGGTTCAGCATGCTTCTCAGGGATTTAGACAGTTATCATATGTGAAATATAATTCCTTCATCAAAGGGCCTAGAATTAGGTTCTGCAATTATAAAGGAATCACACTAAAACAAACATTACACCTGTCATATTTTGTCTTTTATAAGCTGATTTGACTGATCCAACTATTAGCTATTTAGTAAAGGAAGAGGTCAAACTACAGGTATTCAACTACTTTAATGGCCTTGGGCCATTTTTGTTCTCTTTATGGCTTTAGAACAAAGTTATACCTATTCTACTCTATCTAATTCTTGCACCTATGGACTTTTTTCTTGGTTTCTGGCTTGCTTCATGATAAGGTGAATTTTAGCAATGAACCTTGAGTCAGGTACTGGTGGCTCACTCCTGTAATCCTAGCTATAGAAAAGGCTGAGGTCTGAGGATCACATTTGAAACCACCCCTGGCTGGAATGTCTTTGAGATTCTTACCTCCAATAAGCTACTCAGGAAAAGCTGGAAGTGGTCCTGGGGCTCAAATGGTAGAAGACTAGCCTTGAGCACAAAGAGGCTCAAGGACACTGCCTAGGCCCTGAGTTCAAGCTTAAAGAATGGCAAAAAAAAAAAAAGGAAAGAAAGAAATGAAATAAAACAAAGGATCTTCTCTTCTTTTGTGTATCCAAACTTGTGATATTCTCTGTAAGACCCTCCTATCCTTCATCATATCTAAAGCTTTAAGAGGCCGGGAGTTTGGCCTAGTAGTAGAATGCTTGCCTAGCATGCACAAAGACCCAGGTTCGATTCCTTGGTTGCACATTCATAGAAAAAAGACAGAAGTTGTGCTGAGCCTCAAGTGGAGAGCCCAAGGACAGTATTCAGGCCCTGAGTGCAAGCCCCAGGACTGGCAAAAAAAAAACCAAAAAAACAAAACAAAAAAAAACTTTATCTAAAGCTTTAAGAGATTTCAGACAGCTTTGTTGAGCACAAATAGGGCACTCAATACATAGACATTAATTAGCACGTTGCCTGAGGATTTTAACCATGGGAAACAGGAACCAGTAGAACTCTAATAATAGATGGATGCAACAAGGTCATTGGACTAGCCCTTAGGAAACTTTCCTTGATGCATCATTGATTGGAGAGAGGAGCTGTAATAGCACTAGGAGTGTTGGAGTAATGTGCTAACCCATTTCTCTGACATTTGTGCTCGGTGTAATCAGCATTTCCACTCAGCATGAGCTGATGCCAACAAAATCTCCCACTCTAGTTCAGCACTCTCCTGAAAGTTCAGTGTATTCCATTACATCTCTATTTAAGAATCTATAGGTGTGAATTCAATTACATCTCTATTTAAGAATCTATAGGTAGTTAACACAATATAGCCTACAGCAACTCACTATCATGATGTATGTCATTTCTAATACTTTCTCCTGTGTTCCCTAATTCCATAGCACCACTGCTTATTTCCAACAGTCAGTAAATGACATTGTCTTTGACACCTATCCATCTCATCCAAAAAATCACCAAGAAATTCTCTCTCAGCTAACATACTCTTAAAAACTGCCTATCTCTATTCCCAGCTTTCTAAGAATGAGATTTTTCAAATTCATAGTAACACAGGAAACTCCCAGCTGATTTCTGTTTCTTCCACAACCTCTCTGCATCTACCTACAACCAAAGAAGTTTTTGTGTAAATTTCATTTCTGATTAAGTCAGTTCCATGCTTAAAATTCTTTCAGAGTTTCCTCTTAACGTCTGGATGAACACATGTTATGAAGAATGAATTAAAAGTTCCCTCATGACATTTGTCCCTGAAGGTTTATGATCTGTAAAATTCTCCACTTGAGCTCTTCTGAAATACTTTAGTTCCAGGACTATGTTGTTTTAACATTCATTTCTAGGCCTTCATATGTACCTATGCTGACTTCTACATGGGACATTTTCCCTTTTAGTCGTTTTCCAGGCTAATAGAACCATTCTTCACCTTTCCATTTCACATTTCTTCTTCCAAGAGGGGCATGATAGCTTTCTATTTACCCAGTACTCTTCGCTAATCCATCAAACCAGTTGTCAACATAGTTTTGATTCTATATGTATTCTTCCCTAGACTGTAAACTGGACTGATAGCAGTAACAATCTACGTGATTTTCATTTTCGCACTCCCATCAAGCACAACACATAGCTCAGAATTCTAGATTTACTGTACACTTACCTAAACGTTAGCAAAGAGATGCTCCTATGAAGTGTCCAAGGTGGCCAATTTTTCAAAGATGGCAACACTTAGAAATCAAACCGAGAGCATCTCAGCTTATTTTGAAATATATACATATATGTATTTGAAGTTGTTCTTGGAAAGACAAGTAAAATAGCAAATCTTGACTGTTAATGGTATGTACTGATATAAACACACACCACAAGCAAGCCATATTTTCCTTAATGACAATTTATTCAATTGACCTAATAACATTTGTTAATGTTCCATACACCTTTACTTTTTGCCATAAAAATTCAAAGCCCATACAATTTGGGTTTTTTCCTCTTCCTTTGGATGCACCACTGACTTACACAATACTTTTGTTCCTTAATCATCTGATGGGATATAACTATCTAAGTAAGAAGAAAAGTACTTGTGAAATAGTATGTAAAAACATCAGCTTTGAGGCCAGAGTTTGGCCTAGTGGTAGAGTGCTTGCCTAGCATGCACGAAGACCCAGGTTTGATTCCTTGGTACCCCATACATAGAAAGAAAGCCAGAAATGGGGATGTGGCTCAAGTGGTAGAGTTCTTGTCTTGAGAAAGCCCAAGGACAGTGCTCAGGCCCTAAGTTCAAGCTCTGAGACATGTTTTTTCCTTTTGCCAGGTGCAGTGGCTCACACCTGTAATCCTAGCTACTCAGGAGTTGAGATCTGAGGATCAAGGTTCAAAGCCAGCCCTGGCACAAGATGACCTGAGACTCTTATCTCCAATTAACCTCTAGAAAATGGGAAGTGAGGCTTGGCTCAGGGTAGGGTGGAGAGCTCAGGGACAGTACCCAGGCAGAGTTCAAGCTCCATGTCTCACACACACACAAGGAAAAAAACCCATTAGTTTTGGAGACAAACATCTGGATTCTGGATTGTGCTACTTTCTTAGCGGAAGGATTTCTTAGCAATTCAAACAATAAACAATATACCTTCACCAGCCATTTTTCCATTTCCTTCTAGAACCTTCTACTCAGTCTCACCTTCTTTACACTAAACAAGCCCAGGCTACCATCATATATCACTTACCCTCAACTCACTTGTTTCTAGGTCTATCATACTCCAATCTGTTCACCATGCTTCCAAAAGCCATGATGATCTCTACAGAAGGGGAATTCAGTTTTTCGGGGCTCTAAGATCCTCCGGTGTCTTTCCATTGGTCTCAAGATGAAGCCTAAGGTCCTCGCATCATTACCTAGAAGGGTTTGCATGATATGATTCTTTCCTGCTTTATGCCCTCTCTCTGGATGGACAATTCATTTCCTTCTTCCATCCTCCATTTTTGTACACATTACACTAGCTTTTTCATGAGTCTTCATGTGAGCAAAACTCAGAATCATTAAGTAGTTTCTTTTGCCTGTGAAAAGTGCAAGTTCCTCATCATGTAGCTCTGTATCCTACAGGAGGCAAGACAATCAAGCATTGTGTTCCAATACAAATTCTAAACTCTAGGAAGTCAGTGAATTGCAGAGTACACAGCTCAAAGCAGACGGACCCTAATTAAACAACACAACCTAAAAACCAAATAGCCTGGTGCTGGTGGTTCATGTCTATGATTCTAGCTACTCAGGAGGCTGAGATCTGTAGATCAAGATTCAAGGCCAGCCAGTCAGAAATGTCTGAGAGACTCTTCTCTCCAATTAACCAGCTAAAAGCCATAAGCAACAGCCTTGAGCAAGAATGCTAAGGGCAAGTGCCCAGGACCTGACTTCAAGCCCCTCAGCGTTGATATATCCACACAAAAAAGCTCAAATAAATATTTACTAATAGTTGTAGTAGAAAAGATACTAGCACACCTAGTCACTATTTCTTAGTCGTATAGAATCTCTATTTTGTAACTCTCATATAGTGCCTCTTATGGCTTCAAAACAATTATATAGAACATTTAACGTCTTTCATATACAGAGAGCTTGGGAGATCTGATAGAACAAAACATTTAGGGTGGCTTCTAGATCATCTTAATTTTTATAATAAAGAATCCTCCTCCTGGGGAGAACTAACTCCATTTCTTCTTTGTCCTTCTTCTGCATTCTACCCTTCAAAACTATGATCAGTCCCTGATGTCACCCTGGTCAACTTCTGCCTGACCCCACTATTCATTTGTCCTTTTCCTCATACACCATGAGGCTTTGCAAATCCTTGGAGTGAACAGGTGACTTTTCCCCCATGTCTCTTGTATTGCCCTCAGCACCTTCCACGGGGAAGTCTAATTGTCAATCACTCACCAGGTATTTGTTGAATGATGCATTAACCACCATAATAATCAGTCTTCTGACCTTGATCTTATTAGTTGTGTGCTCTAAATAGCTGAACTAACTAGAGTTAGGCTGAAGACAATTATTACTATTAATTTTTCAATGAAAGGCAAGCCTGTGGTTCTTAACTGGGGGATATTTCTCCAAGGAGACATTTCACAGTGTCTAGAGACATATGGTAGAGGAGGTGTTATGTGCATCTAGTATGTAAAGGCTAGAAATGGTGCTAAATGTCCCACAGTGCACAAGATAGTTCCCCATCCCTCACCCTCCCACCGCCAAAGTCTACTCAGCCCATAATGTCAGTGATACCAAGGTTGAGAAACTGAGTTAGATCAAGAAATAAAAATAGATTATAAAAGTTTACATGGGATTATCTTGTATCAGGCTTAGATTTTGTCAAAACGAGATCAAGTTTCTATCTGTTACGTACCTTTTGAGCCAAATGCTCAAATAATCCTGGAAATGAAATTGTGTGTAATTAAACTTCACCAATTTAGAAGAATTTGTGGGAAAGACATTTCATCATCGGGGCAACAATGCTTATTATTTAATGAAAGGCCATATGACATCCGATAAAATTATGCTCATAAGGTTTTTTTTGATGTGGCTTTTGAAAGGTTATAAGGAATTATGCACAAAGGTATTTTTAAAATTATGTATAATTGTTATGCATAATTTATATAAATTATATAACTTAAATGTATAAATAAAATTATGTATAACCTTAACACTTCTCCCTCATTTTATTTTTTATGCATTTAATAGTTTTCCATTTATCTGTCAATTTCACATGATTAGCATTAAAAACATAACCAAATACACATGACCCCTGAACCACAACCTCACAAAAGATTGGTCTTTGTTCTTTGTCAAATGACAAGACATATCAAGAGTGAGAAAAGGTGTCAATCCTCCATAGCCACTTCTTCAGTTGTCTCCTCAGTAGCTCTTCATTTCTTGAACTACCTTCTACCTTTTTTTTTTCCAAATAAGTAATACAGATATTAGTCAGAAAGGCTTTCTGAGAAGACTAGCTTGGATTTCTGGGTCTGCTCCAGTCGTTTCAAGATGAATTGGCTTGCATCAATGAAGTGTTCAGTGTAGTTCACAAAACAGGCCTCAGCCTGGCTGTCCACAGATGGTAAGGATGGGCTTTGTGATGGAAACGAAGCAAACCCAATCTGAGACCCATTTCCTCATTCAACATAGTTTTGAATCCAGATTAGGGACACTTCTCATTGTTGCAGTTGTGGGAATGAGATGCTTGCTTCAATCTATGCTAGACCTTAGTAGAGTAGCTGGTGGAGGAATGCAACTGGATTGGTTGCCTATAGTTTACAAGGCAGATCTTTGAGTACAGGGACTATGAGCTGTGTGTGTCTGTGTGTCTGGTGTGTGTGTGAAAAAGATAATGACTTGACATCCCTGGATCTACTTTACATCTGTCTCTTTTATTCCTCTCTCTGGAAATGACCTTGAGCTCTAGGAAGGACAGGAGTGATCATTAAGCCCTGCACGACAAGAGACTGAAACTTTCCCCAGAAAGGATCAGAAGAGCCTGGAATTCAAACCACTCCATAATTACCTATGATGTGGCTGCACTCTAGAGCAGGAGAATCACCTCATTGGAACCAGACTGCATCCCTTCAGTGATGACAGTATTACCTTCTCCAGAACCCTCTGCAGAGCCAGAACTGAATCATGATTTACCAGACCACACTTTGCCTTGACCACTTAATAATTATGCCTCCCTCAGTCTTTTCTCTTTGTAAACCTAAAGCTCCTGAAATACCTTGAAGATGGGCTGAAACACTTACTTTGCCCCTGCTTGTAGCACACACATATCATATAGTAAATCTCCTTTTTGTGCTCTTTATGACTACTTGCCCCTTAATTTGTTTTATTTAGGGAGGCGACAGAGCTGATATGTTAGAACCTTTAGAAAGTACTGCCTCTGACCCGGAAGAACTCTGGCTACAGTGTATGGTTCTGTGGAGTTATGAGATGAAATAGTCCTTGATTAGACTGTCTTAGCTAATTATTTCATGATTACCCTCCATTTGAAAACACTCATTTATAGACATTCCTCTAACTCTGAAAATAGTAATTGCCATCATACATTGGTCACTATCTGTATAGACACCTATTTCAATTATTTGTATGGTTTCATAAACTGCCTATTCTTACTTACGTTTTACAAATGAATAAACCTACATTCAGGCAGATAAATTAGTCTGACCCCAAGACCCACAAATTTTACATACAGGAACTCAGTACCAGCTCTAGGTTTGTTGAGCTCCTTATTTGAATTTGCCTGCCATTCTTTTCCTGAGGCGATGTGTCCTGATTGAAAACTAGAAAAGCACAGCATGCCCAGGGTGGATTCCAGGCCTGCCATGGTTTCTAATGATGAATTATGGCTGTGGTTGCCTTGTAACCTCAGCTTTTCAGAACAGGAGCTTGGCAACCACCTGGCTGGAGTGATTTATTGAAATGTATCAGCTCTTGTTTTGATGTGCTTAAGTGTCTGGCCAGTGTACCTTGGGGTAAATATACTGTGGAGGAAGCACTACCATGGCAACCTCCTGTGGTGTTGTTTATGTCCTGCAGCTGCTTGCATGGCCCCCCAGAGGGCCCTTCCTCCTGCTGAAGTGTGCTGGGGGAGGGGATATTGGAGGTGGGCCTGGAAAAGGATGAACACTTACCTACCATCCCAGAGGCAGGGGGTTGATAAACAGCAGGTTTCCTGAAGATGAAGGATCTAGAATGGAAGCCTTGCATCCCTCTGAGGGTGCTAGTGATGCTGAGTGAAAACACTAACTTTTTTCCAAGGGCCTATAAATAATTTACAACCCATCTCAAGAATTTGTCCCCATACATTTCCTTCAAACATTGAGCACTTCAGGCAGTTCCCAAGTTTTATTGCAAACATGTTCTAATTATTATTTGTGTGTATGTGTGTGCGCATGTGCTGTCTATGTTGCTGAGAACATGTTCTTAAAACCGTCTCATCATAATCAGTTCTTGCGTTGGAATGAGATAATTACTTGGTTCATCTATCTTCAATAATGGGAATGGATATTCCGTGAACTTATTTTTGCATTTGAATTCTTTCTGAAGAGCAGTTTACAGTTCTTTGAATAAAAATTCTTCACCAAAGAACCTCTATTTTCAGCTGTACTTAATTAAAATTTAAGACTAGTTCTTCTCAGTTACAATGAACCTCAATCAAATGTTGCGGAGGAAAAAAAAAGAAAAAAATTCAATGGTACATGTTGAAAAGCTTATCACAGATCAACTTGAGTTTACATACATGTTTTCACATAAAAGCAGGATGTATCTCACAAGGCCTTTTCACTGATAATGTAAACCGCAAATTTATAAAATTTAAATATGCAGGATCTTAAAGCAAAAAATCAAGTATGCAAAATGATCTATGTATCATATAACTAGACAGAGACGGTCCTGGAGCAGACTGAAAAATGAACGTCTAAAAATGCAGGCATTTGCTACTCAGCTCTGCCAGTTTTTACAAAGAGAAGTCAGGAAAAGAAAAACAAATGGTGAAAATCTGCATTTTTAACTAACATCAGCTAGTATGAAGTAATGGGGAATAGATATAAGCCTCAAGTAGGAGTGTACCAGGCTCTGAGTTCAAACCCAGAACCCCTATATCCTAAGCACACACACAAAGAATAATGGACTATTTAGTAAATAAGAAATATGCAAATATTCAAAATGTCATGCTACTTGAAGCCTCACATGATATCCTTAAAAGTTTAATGCAATGTCTGGCACTTATTAAGGCTTAATAGAAAGTTTTTATTTGAGAAATGGTTTGCCATTTTATTACTGTTGGTTTTTTTCTAATTTTGGGACGCAATAAGCCAAACTTAAGTCTCCTCTTTCTGGACCTCAACTTCTGTGCAGTGTGTAGGAGTATTCACTAAGAGCTTAGCATTCTGTCTTCTCATAGGACTTTTAAATAAAACCTTATTTGTTTTGTTTTGACCACCATTGTACAGTACACATTTGTCTTAAATCCAGAGCATTGTGGATAGAAGTCTCAAGCATCTCATGTACTTATTTACTTTTTATTTTTATTTTAATGTGGGGTCCCATTAAAAAAAATTCTACAGGGGCTGGGGAGTTTGGCCTAGTGGTAGAGTGCTTGTCTGGCATGCATGAGGACCTGGGTTCGATTCCTCTGTACTACATACACAGAAAAAAAATCCAGAAGTGATGCTGTGGCTCAAGTGGTAGAGCTTCTAGCCTTGACAAAGCTCAAGGACGGTGGTCAGGCCCTGAGTTCAAGGCCCAGGACTGGCAAAAAAAATCACCATGAAACAGAGTAGGGAGTAGGCTATAGTTCAAAATAAACTGTATATTTTATGAATAACTAGAAGAGAGGAATTTGAAGTCTCTAAACAAAGGTAATGATAAAATAATGGAAATGTTAATGATTCTGATTTTATTCCATAATACATTCCATACATATTGTATATATATTGCACTATACCCCATAATTCACTATCATTATTGCATGTTAATCAAATTTTTAAAAAAACTGTTTAGGGAGAAAGTAAACGTTAACCACTCTCTAACTTTGATTGATCTTGATATACTGTACACAGGTATCAGATTATCATATAGTACACCATAAATTTGTTCCCTTAAAGTACTTAGTGGTATTTAAGTAATCAACTGAAAAGAAAAGGAAAGACCCAAAGGGCTATTGCTTTGCTTCTAGATTGAGGGATTTTCTTGTGACAGCTGCAATGTCTGAATTCCTATGTGTAACATCCCTTTCTTCAGAGAAAATAAGTCTCCAAAGACTGCATCCTCATCAAAATGCTTGGCTCCGTAATGCCTTGTTACTTTCAAGATAAAGAAATTTTGAAGGACAAAAACATCTTCCCACTCTTATGTTTTCAAAGCAAAAACAATGCATGTACTATGTTTTTGCCCCTTTGTTTTCTGTGTCCAAACTTGTCTACATTCTAGCAAGGTGAACTCAGGAGCAAATCAAAGTCAGTTACACCTTATAAACCAACAACATAGAAAGTGGAATAAGGGAAGGGAATGAAAAGGTGAGCTCTTGACCCCCGAAGTTGAACTAGGGCAGGCAAACCTATGAGCTGGGAATTAGAATGTGGTCAGTGAGTGACAAAAAAATGAGCTGCTGGCCCAGGAGGTAGAATAAGGTCACCACAACAAATAAAAAATAAATTATAACAAAGTAGCTCTTGGAAATCAGAGTGATGTTTTCTTTACCTCTCTGTCTTCCTCCCAGGCAAAGGCCAGTAACGCCAGGCGATATTATGAGGAAGAGTGTGAATGATTTGTTTCCAATGGAACATTGTAGTTTCTCTTTCTTTATAGTTACTAGACTTAAGGAATTCCCTTAAACTTTCCTCATCTCAATTTTCTGCCTATAAAATGGAGACAGTAATATTGTTTGCCTCATAGATTGTCATTAAAAGCTAAATGACACCTGTGAGTGCTTACTGTGATGCCCGATAAATAGTATTCAATAAATATCTATTATCATTATCACTCTTAATTCTTATTTTAGATGTGTCCAGTAGCCTCCATTCTTAATGAACATATGCGCTCACCTACTGGTGTATTTCTCGCTTTTCTTCTGGATCTTTGTTACACAGATGCATGTTCTCCCTCCATGTGGGGAGGGAGAATCCTTGGTGAGACAAGCTCTCTCATTCTATGAAATAATATCCAAATCATATCTGCTAATTCAGTAGCACAGAATCCCACAGTCCCAAGGCATTCTCTCAGACAGAATCTATGATAAATAAACTGATAACAAATTAGTTGTGTATTTCTTGATTAAGGAGCAAGAAAGAGTGTGTGTGAGAGAGACTTGTTTTCTTCAGTAAAACATAATGCCACACAAAGTATAGCTATGTATCAGAAGGTTGGGGATTTGGTCCCCATACTACCCGGAGAACAGAGAAACCACGTCTCCTTTTTTGAGTCTCACTTGTCAGTTGAGTGGAAATTTCCTCTGTTGTATGAATGTAAGTTTGATGGAAGTCAAGTCTGCCATGCTTAAGATTCTTAAAAAGATGAACTTGGAGAAGTGTTGTATAGGTATTACCAGATAGATAGATAGATAGATAGATAGATAGATAGATAGATAGATAGATAAATAGATTACATAAGGAATTTCTTCCATTTTTCTCCAAAGGAATCATCTTCTCTATGCAGTCTTTGCTTCAGTTATTTCATTCATGATTTTCATTGCTTTTGATGTATACTTAAAAAAATACATACTGCTGGGTGCAAGTGGCTCGGTGGCTCACGTCTCTCATCCTAGCTACTCAGGAGTCTGAGATCTGAGGATCACAGTTCAAAGCCAGCCTGGGCACGAAAGGTCCCTGAGACGCTTATCTCCAATTAACCACTAGAAATCCAGAAGTGGCACTGTGGCTCAAGTGGTAGAGCACTAGGGTTGAGCTGAAGCACTCAGGGACAGCCCCTAGGCTCAGTGTTCAAGCCTCATGACCTCCCCAAAATAAGTAAAATAAAATAAAAATACATATTGTTCCTTTATAAGGTAAGATATAGATCCCTGGCCCAGTATAAGTCTGTATCAATTGTGTCCAGCCAGATGTTCATTGATCCGTTGTTTTATTTTCAATGCATTGTCATCAAAGAAGGATACAACACTCAGTGTATCTATCTAACCCCTGTCTTCATCTTCTACATGTCATTTAAAATGTCTTGAGGAATATCATCTTAGCAAAAATGATAACCATTAGTCCTGTGCCTGTTGTGCTCTGAAAGTTCAACAGCTTTTCCCCATCCATTATTTTGTTTGCATTCACAAAATATCTGGAAGTTCAGGAGACTGTCATCAATCTTACTTTAAAATGTGGGTAAAAATCAGTCTGAGATAACATAATCAATTCATAGAAAGTCACCAATTGATTATGTGGACATCTGAACTTAAGGATACATAACACTAGGGTCTTTGCTTTATCTTGCATTCACAGAAACAAAGAGATGATATCTTAAAAACCTCTTTATTAGTTAGCATGTCTCCTTTTCTAACAGCAATCTGCTTACCAAATGAATGCTCACAAGCACAACCAGAGCTCTGAAATGCAGTCCTTTTTATCCTTGCGGTTTCTGATTGTGTTCTGGTTCTTTGCTTCAGCAAAACTGTCATAACAAAACCACAGAGGAATGTAGATTCTTCCTGGATTTCAAGTTTGTTGGACGAGAAAAAAATCACCAACAGGTCATGGAGGTCACTGGTCTTTGGCAGGATGACATAAAGAGTTGAGGATTTAGAGACTTAGGTTTGGATTTGGGCCCTGCCAGATTCTCATTGTATTATCATGAAAAATCTCTTCAGTCAAAACTCTTCTTGTGGAAAATGAGAGCAATCACAGTGTCTGACTTTTATGGATAGCATGAAGAATGAAAATATGCTTTCTATATACTGCTTAGCAAAGAATTTTGTTTCATAGCCACTTACATAAATGATAGCCATTGTTTGTGTTACATTATTTTTGTGTTTGCTATTAGAATGCTACAGTACAAGGGAATAAACCTATTTGAAAGACCTTCAAGCATCTTTTGTTCTAGGAGTCTTAATGAATGTTGGTTACTTAGTCTCAAAGATGATGGATAGAGACCAGGGTAAATCGTAAGTATTTGCATTTCGAGTCTCAGATCCTTTTCACCCTAGGCAAAGGTTGACTGTAACATCCCATTTCTTCCAACACATGGAATTCAGTTCAGCAGGTGTGATTGGAGTTCCTGCAGTATGTCAGGTGCTATGCTAAGCAGTGAGGTAAAAGATGGTTGACATCTTTTAGCTCAAGAATAGAAGGGAATGATAGACAAAGAGATTCCCTAAAACTATTCTGCAAGTGATTGATGTTTGCATAGCCAGAGTCTCATGGATTTCTTAGCCAGAAATCTCTAGGAGAGCCGCTGCATTCATCTGGTACTGAGAAGGTGATCGAGATTCTTAGATGCATGTTACAGGATGAGTGCTACTTAAGAGTTCATTTTTAGAGTTCACTCTGAGGAGGATTTCTGGAACCAGGCCATGGAATGCAATTGAGAGAATCCTGGACTTTCTCTTGTAGATTGGGGGTCATAGTAGAGCAGAGCCCAAGATAAATACAACTGGTGATATAGTTTAGGATCTCCAAATCTTTTACAAATGACTGCACATAAATGGAAGAATGAAATCACCTACAAATCTCAACAACTTTTTTTTTCTAAAGAAATCACTGACTCAGAGTTCCACACAGTATTAGTTAGCCTGGGCTAAGCTCTAGCAACCTCCAGGATACTGGACACGCTAAGATTTGCCACAATCCCCACCACTGCCTCTGCTTTAGAAGTGGACTTCCACGCCCATTTCCACTCTCTAGTTTATACTGTAATCATTGGAGGTTACATTGTACTTCCTACTATATGTGGGCTCTAGAAACACATAAAACTGCTCCTATCAGAAAATAGTAGCAGGAACTACCCTATATTTAATTGTGTCTGAAACTTCATCCTCACCTCTACCTCTACTATTCTGCTTCAACACATGACCTTTCCTATTTGAATGATGACAACAGTCTTTTTTCTCTAATGTATCTCCTTTTGCCCTGTTCTCATGAACAAAATCAGAGCTATTAAAAATCAAGTCAGCTTGTATTACTCTGCTCAACATCAGCTTATGTCACTCTGTGCAGAATTCTTTGCCAGGCTTACATCTCATTCAATGCTAAAGTCAACATTTATACACTTGTAGAGCATACCTGACCTGGCTTTAGATTACCTTACTGACTTCCTCTCTCCTAGTCCCTCATCAGGCCAGTGGACCAGGTGCAATGGGCTCCATCCTGTTCCTTAAATAAACAAGTACTCTATTGCCACAGGATTATTGCATTTACTATTCTGTCTGCTACACTTGCTGTTCTTTTGCTACACTTGCTCTTCTTTTGTATACACACTTTCTCATTTCCTCCTGTAATTTGGGTTGTTACTAAATATTTCCTTCTTAGTATGATCTTGCTTTCCAATGCTGTTTTGAAAGGGTGACTTCCCCTCCGCTGACGCATCATTCTTTTTTCTACTTTATTTCATAGTCCTCTCTAAGGCAAAGATTTGTGTCTCTTGTTTCTGTTGTACGATGACATAGAGTAACCATAGATATTTGTGGATTTAATTTAGAATTAGCTAAGAACTTCTGGAATGGCAGAACACCTGGAAAATCAGGTGTTTCCTAAAAGTCAGAACAGAACTGACAGAGATAGAAGGCAGAGAAAGGATGTCTGACCAATACTTAATCACACAGAGCAAAGCATCCAAATAACGGCTGCATAGGCAACAAAGACAAATCTTTTAAAAATCCTCACAGGAAATGAGATTCCATACTTCTCTGGTAGAAACAGTGAGAAAAAAACTCAAAGTGACAAGCCTCACAGCAGTCACCATATGAATACATAGCATGTTGTTTCATTAAGGAAACAGATAACCCACCCCAGACATTTCCCAACAAAGAGCCCTGTGTGAGCGTGTCTCAAACATCTTAGTTACATCAATTTCCTAATGAAGTCATGACAACGATACAGCTGACAGAGAAGAATGTTTTGTCATCCTATACATACCACAAAGGTTCCAGTTATTTGGGGTATGAAAATTCTTCTTTGGGTATGCAATGGCTTAGGTATATTTATGCCAACCAGGCATGCTCATTGGGGAAAAGGACTACTACCAAACAAAGCCAAATTGTAAAGGAAAATCAAGACAGTACAAGCAATATTAACACTCTGAGATCCTTTTTCTTTATCTTTGGAAGCTAAAGCTGGAATAGGAAGGAAGGACAGCACAAATGACTTACGATAAAACATCCAGGCATAAATCCCAGCACAGTCACTAATTAACTGTGACTTTAGGTAAATGACTCAAGCCCTTTGAGTCTTAATTTCTTTATTGATAAAATGAAGATAATGCTACCTACCTCTCACTGGTTGATTGAGCAGATAAAATGAGATAATACCTGTGAGTGGGATTTGTAAATTACTCTAAAAATGTCAGTACTTATTATTACTCCTTTAGGGCCTATGTATTTTCCAATTGAACCATCCCATCAGCTTACTATTCTGTGCAGCAGCTGTTCATTTCTAAGGGCAACCGAGTTGTTGTGGAACAGTGAAGAAAGTCCAGTGAATGTAGAAAACATAATCTCTGCTGGGAGTTCGGCCTAGTGATAGAGTGCTTGCCTAGCATGCATGAAGACCCTCAGTATCACACATATATATAAAAAAAGGTGGAAGTGATGCTGTGGGTCAAATGGTAGAGTTCTAGCCTTGAGAAAGCCCAAGGATAGTGCTTAGGCCCTGAGTTCAAGCACTGGGACTGGCAAAAAAAAAAGGAAAAGAAAAAAAAGGAAAACATAATCACTGCCTTTCAGACCTCAGACACCAAGGGTCCAGACATAGTACCTTCCACAGAGTTCTACAAAGCCAGACCATATCCTTAAGTCTTCCTGACCTCTGATAATTATGAACCAGTCAGGTTAATCTCTAGCTAGAATCTCTAGTAACAATTGCAACCCAGGATGACCAGGGATAAGACAATAATGGACTGACAAGACTGGAATCGAGGTTTGGGGCACTAAGGGCCTGAAGTCTTCCTCCAGCTTCAGGTGTCCTGAGTCCATTTCATAAAGTATTTATTGAGAAGGACACAGGGGTGCAGTGCAGAAAAGTGATGTCACAGCAACCCTGAAGTCACAAGCATCAATCACATGATATATTCAAGTGATAAACAACCTTTTGTATCTTAAGAAGCAGGTGCAAGCCGCAGATGATTTATGATTAACACTGATTTTTGTCTAGCCCTAAATTCCCAGGAAGTGTGGTGTGGATTTTAGCCTACAGCTCGGACAGGAATCTGAGGTCCTTCAAGCTGGGACTGATAGACTATTTCAGTAGACGCTCAGAGCTCTGGGAGTTGAGAGAAAAGACTTTCCATCTTTCCAATCCTTTCGGGTCTCACAGCTTGGCTTTTGGGGACTGTCACAAGTAATTGTCTAGCACATGCTCATTTCTTCTCCGGGATAATTGTTCGTACAGACACCTGGTTCAGACTGCACTGGTCTTGGGTCTGATCTTCCTAGTTTTTTTCCACATCTTTTTCTTACACACATCTTCTTCTCTCCAAGCATTCCTTACCTTTGGTGTGAGCCATGCAAGGACACTGAATGCAGCTTAACCAACTTTTTACTATCCTGAATCATCATTTTTAGAATTGTGTTAGTTACACTTTCCATATTGATTGTAGAATACTAACTAAAATATCCAGCTGGTGTCTACGGAAAAAAAAAACAACCACGTTCACTGATCAGAATGATATCTATGGCAGATCATCAAAATGGGAAAAGGAGTAAAATTATTTGTACCTTATGATCTACATTAAGAGACAGTGTTAGCACAAAGATTAGAACAATGCTTCATGTAGAGAATGGTTGTGTGAAGATGAGAACATTATTTCAGGGAATTGGTTTAATAGTGCTACACTTCATTGAGATAATTCAAATAGCCAAACATTTAAGAACTTTCACATGGCAAAAATCTATCCTTAGGAATTCACAGGACAGGTAAAAATAGTAAGCGGCATACAATTTAATAAAAATTATCATTATTTACCCCAAACCCACAAACTTAAAATATAGCATAATTCCCTGTACACACTTTAACATTTTCCCAATAAACATTCATTAAATTGAGATGTTATTTTATTATATAAATGAAAATATAAATTGAAGGTTTTTTAATTTACTGTCTATTTTTACCAAAACAACATGCTCTTTTTTGAACTATGTAGAATTTAATTTAATATTAGAATCTCTTATTTCTTTTTTTAAAAATTTCTATCTCCCAAAGAATCATGTTGAACACCATTTCTTTTCAAGTAAACATGTATGCACACACACGTGTACATACATATTCATATGCATACATACAGATACATTTGTACATATTTGCCACCAGGTACAGAGAAAAAGCAAGAGAAAGAGACAGACAGACAGCAGAGACACAGAGAGAAAGCAGAGCACAAGACACATCCTTCAAATATGTGCCCTCAGTAATCTATTTTCTCCAACTCTGCCTCACTTGCTAGTAGTTTCTCCAATCTGAACACATCAATGGGCTTAACCCATTGATATAATTCAATTAACTCTTAATAGTACCGTGAGTTGGATAACTAAACCTTCAATATGTATTTCTTGGGAAGGGACACATCATCTGGAAAACACATTTTGTTCTTTCTTCCAGTGGTTGATGTTTATCTCATAATGTGAACTGCACTTAGTCCATCTCCAAGAGTTCCCAAAGTCTTAACAATTCTAGCACTGCTTAAAAGTCTAAGCACCAAATCTCTGCTGAAGCTCAAGGCAACCTCTAATCTGTGAGCTGCTATTAAATCGAAACAATAGTTACTTCCAATTTATGGTAGCAGAGGGGAAATATATTATTTGAAAAGAAGAAAGAAAACTTGCAAGGAAGACTCAGATCAATGTAACCAAATGGGTCAAACATTAAATCCTTGTACCACTATGTCGGGCATCTGGGGTACATAGTGGTATAACCTGAGCTTTGTCAGCCCTATCCTGTGGCCCATTCCTGGCCTCTATAGTACAGCTCAATTTTCCTCTCACAGCTGCAAGCATCAGCCTTTCAGAGATTGAGAGCAACCACAATTGACTTGGCTTCAACATTGCATTTACTAATTTTCCCATTCAGCATACAGAAATTTTAAAATTCTTTTTTTTTTTTGCTTTTTGTTCCCAATTCTCATTCTCAGTAATTCTGGCTAAAAGTAGTCTGCAGGACCCATGCTCCTTCTTTTATTCCAAAACAAGCCTTGAAAAATACTCAACTGATTTTGTCCATTAGTTTTACTGCTTTAAGAATCTACACTCAAGGTCTTATATCTAAAATATATTTACAGCTAAAAAATTAATCTCTCTAAAACAAATCTTCAAAGAAGACTTAAAGAGAGACTTCTCTGAAGAAGAAATAAAAATGGCCTATAGACACATGAAGAAATGCTCCACATCTCTGGCCATAAAAGAAATGCAAATCAAAACAACTTTGGGATTCCACCTCACTCCAGTTAGAATGGCCAGGATCAAGAAATCTAATAACAACAGATGCTGGTGGGGATGTGGCCAGGAGTGACCACTACTACACTGTTGGTGAGAGTGTAAACTCTTTCAACCACTCTGGAAAACAGTATGGTGATTCCTCAAAAGACTAAACATAGAGCTCCCCTATGACCCAGCAATTCCACTACTTGGCATTTACTCAAATGTCCAGAAACAAGGGCATACTGAAGCCACTAGCACAACAATGTTCATTGCAGCACTATTTACATAACGAAGATATGGAACCAACTCAGATGCCCTTATGACTGGATCAACAAGATGTGGTATTTATACACAATGGAATTCTATGCTGCCATCAGTAAAAATGACATTTGTAAGGAAATGGAAAGACTTGGGGAAAAAATCATATTAAGTGAAGTAAGCCAGACTCAAAAGAACATAGACTCAATGGTTTCTCTCATTTGTCATAATTAGTACACATCTGGGACTCTCTTAGCAGAGAATTACAATAGCTCAAAATCTAGGTACATAAGGCCATATAGGATGAGACTAAATGAAAAGATCTCTAGGATATGAAAACAAGAAGTCTCTCTTGTGTGATTGCTGTTCTTAATGTACTATGTTATTTCTCTCCCCTTTTTGGCCCTTTGGTTAATCTTATATTGTTACTGTATCTCACTTTGTTTCCTGGTATTTTGTAGATATGTTTATTTGTTTTATTTGAAATAGGAATGGGAAGGAGGGAAAACAAGATAATTGGGAGGGGGTGGGGGGAAGGGAAATGGGGACAAAAACATGAGAAGGGGTATCAATGTGTGACAAATGTAACTGTAACTCCTCTATACATTATCCTGACAATAAAAAAATAAAAAAATGAATTTAAATTCAAGGCCAGCAATGTGGACTAGTGATAGAGTGTCTAGCATGCACAAAATCCTGGGTTTCATTCCTCAGTACCACATACACAGAAAAAAACCAGAAGTGGTGCTGTAGCTCAAATGGTAGAGTGTTAGCCTTGAAAAAGCTCCAAAACAGTGCCTAGGCTCTGAGCTCAAGCCCCAGGACTGGGGGAAAAGTGAATCTAATTTCAGTGGAATTTAGCAGTATGTTAATTGTTTATTATTTTATTGATTATTGTTTGAATGTTGATCTGTGATAATTAGTTACTTATTGACCTTAATGGTATTTTGTAATATGAAGTGTCAGACTTGCTAGTTGATTTATTGAAATCATACAAGAACTTGTGCACACAAAAGTTCATGGATTTATATAAGAGCTTGTACAGACATACTTTTTTCTTTCTCTTAGATAAATATCTAGGAGTGGAAATTCTGGCCTTTATGGATACTTAGTGAAGATTTGACCTTTCAACATAATGCAATGCTATCTTAAAAGGTAACTCTCTGCTTTGATTTTTTTTTACCAGCAATATCTATGTTTTCTTTACATTTTTAAGAAATATTTTTAAATCCAATACAGAAAAGATTTTTCTTATATTTTCTTATATACATTTGTAATTCAAGCTCTTGCATTTAGGTATGTAATCCAGTTTAAGTTTATTTGTTTCTATGGTATGAATGGATTGTCAAGAGTTGTGCTCTCCCTCTCTCTCTCTCTCTCTCTCAATATATATATACATATATATATTTCCTCTATAGAGTTTACCACTTAAGTTTAAAAACATGTATTTCCTATCATGTAAATACCTTGGGATATTTGTGGAAAGTTAATCTGATATACAAGCGTAGATCAGTTTTTAAATGTCCTATTCTTTCCATTTACTTATGGGTCTATCTATGTTACTGCTGTCCGCCTGACAACTACAGCTTTTATTGTCTTGAGATCAGGTCGCATGCAGTCATAACTTGTTTCCAAAATTATTTGCCTTTTTCATAGTCTAAATATTTGCATTCTTCTCAAACCATATTTTTACAGCCTAACCACCAGCATGATGGTAATAGAAGGAAGAACCTTTGAGAGGGAATCAGGCCATGAATATGGAGTACATTGGACACTGGTGCTTCTTATAAAGGAAGACCTAGGAGTTGTTTGTTCCATCTATCATGTGTCCACACAGTGAGAGGCTGATGCTTCTATGAGTCAGAAACAGGCCATCATCAAATACTGAATCTCCTGCCATTTTGACCTTTGACTTTACAGTTCTAACACTTTGAGAATGAAATTCTACAGTTCATAAGCAACCAGTATACGATATTTCCACAGCCTGAAAAGACAAAGACATCTGGTCTACATAATTTGCTTTTTGGTATAGATTTTCACATTAGATTGCCAATTTCTTTAAAAAATACTTTGGGAAACGTGATTGAAAGACCTTTGGAATTTATTGTACTTACTTACAGGGTACATGACATTCTAACACTTGGACTTTTGTGTAATGATTGTAATCAGGTGATTAGCCTAATGCAGCATCTTGTTGCACTATAAGGGAATTCCATCTGGATAGTATTGGTTCTTCCAATAGTTATTGAATATGTTTATATTCCCTCAATGTTTATTTACAGTGTTTGGAACTGTTGGGTATATAAGCATTAGATGTTTTTTTTATTAATATTCCTAATAAATAATTTAATAGTATAATAACAATGTTTATTTTCTAATTGTGTGTTGATAGGACATGGAAGTGTAAAATTAGTTTTTGTATATTTGTATTAATCTACTTGTTACTCTTGTATTCTTTATGTAGATTTCCAACTTTTTATATGTATATGAGTATAGTCTGCAAATAATGATCATTTTGATTTTTCTTCTCTAATCTATGTGCATTTTCTCCTTCTTAAATTGCATTGAGTTTCCTGTATGACATCAAATAGAAGTAGTAAAAGTAGATGTTCCTGCTTTATTGTTTTTATTCATCTATTTTTATTGTAATTAATAGAAGGGTTACATTATATTCACCAGATAGAAGATGCATTACTTCATATACATGTCTTGGTCCCCATTTCCCTCCCCCCCATCCCCACCCCTCATCTTGTTTCCCCCCTTCCCTATCCAATTTCAAATAACCAAATACAAATATATCCAATATATCACATAACAAAGTGAGATACTGTAACAATATGAGATAACCAAGAGACAGCGAAAGAGATGAGAGATAACATAGTACAATAAGGATAACAATCACTCATTATATGGCTTTTGTCTCTATATCCTAGAGGTCATAGCTAGTAAATTAATTAGGAAGCCTACAGAATGGGAGAAGATCTTCACTAACCATACAATGGACAAAGGCCTCATATCTAAAATATATCAACAGCTCAAAAAATTGAATCTCTCCAAAGAAACAACCATCCCATTAAAAGATGAGCCAAAGACTTAAAGAGAGTCTTCTCTGAAGAAGAAATAAAAATGGCCTATAGACACATGAAGAAATGCTCAACATCTCTGGTTATAAAAGGAATGCAAATCAAAACAACTCTGAGATTCCACCTCACTCCAGTTACAATGGCCAGGGTCAAGAAAACTAATAACAACTGATGCTGGAGGGGATGTGGCCAGGAGGGATCCCTACTACACTGTTGGTGGGAGTGCAAACTCGTTCAACCACTATGGAAAGCAGTGTGGCAGTGCCTCAAAAGGCTAATCATACAACTCCCCTATGACCCAGCCATTCCACTACTTGGCATTTACCCAACTGTCCAGAAACAAGGACATATTAAATCCACCAGCACAACAATGTTCATTGCAGCACTATTTACCATAGCAAAGATATGGCACCAACCCAGATGTCCCTCAGTTGATGAGTGGATCAACAAGATGTGATATCTGTACACAATGGAATTCTATGCTGTTGTCAGAAAGAACAATATTGCCCCATTTGTAAGGAAATGGAAAGACTTAGAAAAGATCATATTAAGTGAAGTAAGCCAGACTCAAAGGAACATAGGCTCAATGGTTTCCCTCATTTGTCATAATTAGTAGAAACCTTAGGCTCTCCTAGCAGAGATTTGCAATAGAGAAAAACCTAGATACATAAGGCCATACACTATCCCGCTTTAGTGCTTTAAAGTATTAAGATTTAAATAAGGTGATAAGCACAATGAGTTTTGCTCTATTTTTTTTTTTTGCCAGGCATGGGGCTTGAACTCAGGGCCTAAGCACTGACCTTGGACTTTTTTCAAGGCCAGAGCTCTACCACTTGAGCCACAGCACCAGTTCCAGCTTTTTTCTATGTATGTGGTACCAAGGAATCAAAACTGGGCCTTCGTGCATGTTACACAAGCTCTCTACCACTAGGCCAAACTCCTGGGCCCAAGTTTTTCTCTTTTAAGCAGGGCCTGTTAATGCAGATGAAGAAGTTTCATCTAGTTTCTATACTGTTTCTCTCATGAAATGGTTTAGAATATTTAAAAAAAAACTCATACAAGCTTTGAATTATTTTGAAAAATCTGCTCAGTCACAATTTGTTGTCTATATGTGACTGGATTATGTTTGGTTAATTTTTTTGCCAGTCCTAGGCTTGAGCTCAGGGCCCGAGACAATGAGTTACAGGTGTCTCTTCCTCCTTTATTTTCTGAGTTGGTTTAATTGCTGCTATTTCTCCTCTCAATGTCTGAATGAACTCATCAGTGAAGACTTTTATTCCTGAGGAAAATAAGAAGCCATGAATCCAGACACCAATAAGCAAATGAATACACTGAATGTCTGATGAGCAATGAGGTATTCATGTAGCCCTAATTGCTCCTCTGAAACCATATATTAATTATAAATGAGAAGCAATAACTTTAAAATGAAGAATTAGAAGTTTTCTATGTAGAAAGGTTTAAATTTTCAAACTTTATTCAATTTGGACAGGTTTCTTCTTATTTCAATATTGTCAGCATATTTCCTTAATGAAGATCTTCCTATGGTTGGCACATTTCTATTTTCAGAATGTCTCAATCTTCATCCTTCAAATGCTGTATATGAGTAATCTTAAGATATTGCCTTATCTTCTCATTTCCAAATTTTAATGATAAAATATGCTTGTAATCCTTTTTTACTTTTAAATAAACTTCTTGAATTTGAATGCATATAATTGCCAGTATGAGAAATCTTCAATTATTATTTCTTCCATATATGTATATGTGTGTGTGTGTGTGTGTGTGTGTGTGTGTGTGTGTGTGTGTGTGTGTGGATGTGGGTGTCTGTGCATGCTGTATAATATCATATACATCTTTAACATACTTCATTTCTCTTAATCTCTCCTTTTTTATGTTTTAAAACCTTTAAAAGAAAATTGTACATTCATAGCCAAGTTGGAGGTTAAAATGAACAACTTCATTATTCCAGAATTGTCTGAGATTAAGTTGCTAATAGATGCCTATTTTCATACATATATATGCATAGGAAAGTTAAGTGCTGGAATATTGAGTTATAGTATTCTAGTTTCTAATGACAACTTTTAACTGTAGCTATTCCATTATTGGACCATTAACTTGGGCCTCTATGGTGACAGACAGTGTCTTATTGAGAACTGACATGTGAGTTTAATATATAATAGTCCAAGGAGAGAAATGTTACAGAATGTGATTGAAATATCCTTCACTAATTAATGTCACGGTCACTGAAGAATAAATATAAAGTTCCAAATAAAGCCGTGTGCACAGTTTCTTGCACATAACCAAAGAATCCAGTATCTGAAATGATCATCATCATTAATCATTTTTGTAATGAGACCCCCTAAACTGAGATCAAGAAGAGATTAAAAAGAACCATACATGGCCGGGAGTTTGGCGTAGTGTTAAGAGTGCTTGCCTAGCATGTATGAAGACCCAGGTTTGATTCCTCAATTCCACATAGAATCGGGCTCAAGTGGTAGAGCTCTAGCCTTAAGAAAGTCCAAGGACAGTGCTCAGGCCTTGAGCTCAAGCCCAGGACTAGCAAAAAACAAAACAAGAACAACAACAACAAAGAACCATACAGTCACTATTTCCTCAACATACACTGTATTCTGTACTGATAAACAAGAAAAGGTTTTTCATTTCATGCACAACACACACACACACACACACACACACACACACACACACACACGCACGCACACCCTCAAAAATGTGATATATTTTCTTTAGGGTTTAGAAGTAGTGGATGGTTAAACAGAAGGTACACTCTATTCCCCACATCCTTCTAATTAAGGTATGGCTCAAGATTTCAAATGATGGCTACTTAAAAAAACTTGTTTCTCAGTGTATGAAATTGAATCTGAACATGAATTCCAGCATTTTCTCTGGAGGATCAATGATACAGCTAATTTCTCAGAAATTCTAAGTGATTGAGTCAAAGTCCAAAAGGAGATGTGGCCTAACCAATGACTGGAATCGACAGAAGGCCCCTCCCTTTACCTCTCATTCCATTCCTGGCTCCTGTAGACTTAGCATCCAGGAAAGCAGTAACAGGGCTCTAATGCAAAGGTTTCCTCGACTGCAGAAATTTCCCTTGCATGATTGAATCCATTGGTGTGGGGCTTCATGGGAATCTCTGTAAGCCCTGAGACGGAAATAGCCTCTCCCTGGGTTGAAACGTGTTACATTTAAATTGATACTGCTTTTCCCCAATGCACAGTTAAGGAAGACAAAGACCTACTTTTGGAGATGCTGTTAAGGGAAATGAAGCAGGTGCCTCCTTTCTCTCATTTCTCAGGGTCAGTCTATTCCTGAAGTCTCTCTTTGTTGAGATGTCTATTGTTGTTCTTAATTGCTAGGCATGATTCTCTTGGTGGCAGCTGAGGACTGGCAGGGGTGACGGGCTAAATTCACAGGGCCAGGAAAGGGGACGTGTGCCAAGTGCCAGTCGACTCGCATACTCAAGGCTCCTTTAGGCTCCATGGCCGCCCTGCCCTCCAGGCATTACCATTCTGTTCATTCACTCATTATTTACTGCCTACTCGGGACCCAATCTGGGGAAGCAGGAATGCTGAATAAAAGACACACTGTCTCTGTCATTATAGACCTTGCTCTCTCACAGAAGGGTCAGGAAGGAAATGAATAATTTAATAGAATTGTCACCACCAACCCCATTTTAAAGATGAGGCACCCCACAGGCTTAGAGGGTGAGATAACTTGCACAAGCCATTCACTAATTAACCAAGAGAGCTTAAGGTTCAAAGCTGGCCCATGGTCCAGAGCACTGGGATGATATATTTGGTGAATGCTTGACTGTATGCTTGCACAATGCACACGTACAAGCAGGAACTCAAAGGAAAATTTCCTGTCAGAACAAGAGAGCTGCATGAGGCTTCCCTTAGCAAAGACAGATCCATGCAGTGGAACAGAACCCTGAGCTCTACCCCTGTGTAGTGAAGGTGGCTATTTTTAAACAGAATTCCTCCAGGGGCCTTTAAAAATAGGACTTTCAAGAGCCCATCTTTTCAGAGCTTCAAAATTGGTCAGCAAATTCAGTGAGTTCCCACATACATTCTGTGCCTCCCCCTATTTCCTCCCAGCTCTCCTGACACAAAAGGAACAGGGCAATTGTTACAATGTTGCACCATGGTTCCCTCATATATCCTTATCACCAAGAGCCCATAGTTCACACCAACACCACTCTTTGGGTTGTCCAATTCCAAGCTTATGGGGCAATAGATAAGAGCAAAGTCCTTCAGACTAAAGGAGTCAGTCAACCATCACTTTTTATAAGACTGCAGTTCTCTTCTGTTCTCATTTTGTTCATAATATTCTGTCAATCATGTGCAGACATTGGGGTTCTGTCAACAAGCATGGTCTGTATCTGTTAACATCCATTTTCTACTTTACCTTGTGGTTTTCAAAGTGGTTATGCGTAGTGTTCAGGAGTGTATTATTTGATTTCCACTTAATTGTCAACTTTCCATATTTATTTCTGTTCTTCATTTCAAATTTCATTCCAGCCTTTTCAGAATGGATCTTTAAGAGACATTTCCTTGAAAATTTACTGAGATTTAGTATTTGGTCTAGGACATGGCCTGTTCGGAGAATGCCTCACACACAGAGAGGAATCTCCATTCTAAGGTTGGTGACATGTTCTGGTGATGTCATTAGGGCAAAATGTATGGCTCAGTTCTTTCATTTTCTTGCTGTTCTTCTGCCTGGCTGACCTATCTATTACTGAAAATGGGAGGTAGTTCTGGTATCACATGCCTGCAATACCAGAACTGAAGAAGAAGAGGAGACAGGCCAGACTGAGGTATATAATGAAACCTGGTGACCCCTCAAAAACCATGTTCTGGAGATGATTTTAGTGGTAGAGTGCTTTGTTTAGTGTCCCAGGCCTTGGGTTTGATATTCAGCATTGTAAGAAGCACAAACATCTGAACTGTTGATTTTTGCCTTAATTTCTGTCTACTTTTTGGTTAGTGTATTCCGGGGCTCTCTCATGAAGTATAACAAATGCTTTGTTTAAACTGTTTCTGGTTTTGCTTTTTGGTTCAACGGAATCTCCTTATGCAGGCTAGTTGGGCCTCCTGCTTTGGCCTCCTAAGTGCTAAGGTTCCTGACATTAGCAACAAGCCATAGCTGGCTGTACCAGAAGGCATTTTGCAGTAAGGTTAAGCAGTATTTGAGTGTATCAGGTTTCCATCGTGTGTGTTGGAAGGGTGCATGCACATATTATAAATGTGTTTTCTGTTTGTGAGTCACAATGCATTTGAAAGCCATGACATTGTCAAGCTCTTCCATTCCTGTTCCCCTTGGATCATGATCTGGATTGAAATTTTATCCCACTGTCCCCTTTAACTTGGGTATTTGCTATTTTACAGCCTCAGTTCAGATAATACAATATTACAGTTTTTGCTAAGAAGACAGGTGTGTGTGTGTGAGGGCTGGTTCTGGGATTTGAACGCAAGGACTGCACACTGTCCCTGAGCTTTGTTTGCTCAAGACTAGCATTCCATGACCTGAACCACAGTTCCATTTATGGCTTTCTAGTAATTTATTTGAGATGTTTTTCGCATGCGTTTTTCCCAGGCTGACAATGTTCCTTTCTACCACAGCAAGCAGGCACTTGTCAAATTGTCCATGCTCAAGTTTTCTTTATTAAATGTAAGTTAGACACGAGCCGAGACAGTGAGAAAGGGTACTTCCTGTGTTGTCAAAGGCTGGGCTGTTTATGAGATACATTGCATTTATATCTATCATTTCATCAAAATACCACATGCACCCATCATCAGTGGAGCACGGATTCTTTCCATGGCATGGGGGAAGGAGAACACCCAAATTGATGAGGTGAATGTCCCTTTGCTACACTGTCCTTGATAAGGGACAAATATATAGTATTATACAAACAATTTCAGGAACAAGTAAGTAGTGACTCAGAAATGTCAGTGAAGGCTTCTTCCACATGAGGAAGCTAGGTGGGAAATGGAGGTGAGCAAGGCAGGCTGCTTGTGTGCAGGGATGAGATTAGCAATCAGAATTTATCTTTAGCCAGACTCAAAGGAACTTAGGCTCAATGGTTTCCCTCATTCGTCATAATCAGTAGAAACCTTGGGCTCTACTAGCAGAGATCTGCAATAGAGCAAAATCTTGATACATAAGGCCATATAATGTGAAGCTAATTGAAAGGACTTCCAGGATATTGAAACAAAAGCCATATAATGAATGATTGTTGTCCTTAATGCACTATGTTATCTCTCATCTCCTTTGCTGTCCCTTGGTTATCTCATATTGGTATAGTATCTCACTTTGTTATCTGAAATATTGAATTTATTTGTATTTGGATATTTGAAATTTGATAGGGAAGGGGGGAAAACCAAGACGGGTGGGGGGTGTGGGGGGGAGGGAAAAGGGTATCAATGTATGTGAATTAATGCACCTTCTATCTGGCAAATATCATGTAACCCTTTTACTAATTACAATAAAAAAAAAGAATTTATCTTTAGGTTTGCTTTAAAAAATACACAAACTCTAGCCATTGCATCAACTTTTTGTAAGAAAGCTCTTGTTTAAGTTAATGCAAAGCTATATTTGATTTATTTCTTTTTCACAAGTAAAACAGGCCATCAGAATGACAAATTAGGAGCTACCTGGTAAGTGTGCCTTGTAAAGGGCTCAATTTCCTTCTGGGTGTGCGTGGTTTGTAGAACATGAAGGTATTTCGCCACCTAGTGGTTTTCCTTGTGCACGTCTCTTTGCAGTTCTCTGTTGGACTGTCTTCCTCACACAATGGAGACTACAGTTTGCATAGGGAGAAAGATCCCTTTGTCCTTCCAGATTATTAAAACTAGAAATGAATCAAGACTTCCAGACACAATGGTGGATGGTGAGATCTTGAAGGATACACTTTACTGCTCCAAATGCATGGAAGATCTTAGGTGGATTTTGCAAGAAAATTACGAGGACAGTGCCCATTTTAGATTCAAGAGAAGAAACTTTAAAGGTAAAAAATAATAATAAAAGAGCATACAGTTTGCATTTGGATGCCTTTTGTCTAGCCATTTATTTGTGGTTGGATGTCCAAGACTGAGTTTTAACTTATAGGATGCTACTACAATCTGAATGTTTGTGTCCTACCCAGATTAACAAGTTGAAAAGTAACCTCTGATGAGATGGTTAGGTTAAGTAATGAGGCCTTTAGGAGGCCACCAGGTCACAAGGATGGAGCCTTCAAAAACAGAGGTGGTACAGTTGTGAAAGAATCTTAGAGAGTTGTTCTGGTCATTCCAGCAGGTGAGGACACGGATATGTAGGCTCTCAGAAGACAACAAATCTGCTGTCACTTGATCTTGGAATTCCTGATCTCCAGAAGAGTGAGAAAATAGATGAATGTTGTTAAGAAGCCTTTCAGCTGATGGAATTTCATTATGGTAGCCTCATCAATAGGCAAACTAATGGTGTTTTTGTCCTCACACATTGTTCTAGGACTCACTTACATCCCTTAGCAATGCCTTGATCCTTTTGGGTCTTGCTTTTAAGCTTAGGTATGGTAAAGTAGTGTTTAGTTTAGGGTGGGGGTTTCTTTTTGTACTACTTACGAATGTGGAATAATTTCTTGCATTTTAAATGATAGTAAGGTCTGGGGGAGAATAAACAACATATTCTACATATGACCAACAAAGCCTAAAATATTATGACCTGTTCACTATCTCTTGATGAGTCTTGCAGGTTCTTCTTAAATGGGCCTGCCAGTCAAATCACACAGCCGTGTTTAACAGTGGGTAAATAAATAAGCTCCCTTTATAAAGAGCACTTCAGATATGTGTAAATAGGCTGGGATCTATGGTCATTTTACTGGAAGAAAGACTGCATAATTGCAGATTGGATCCACGATACACACTTAATTAAACAAGATGAAAAGATTCTCGTAATACAATGCTATACCTCAGCCTATCTCTCATAAGGATGCCAAATCACTTCTCAAGAATTTTTTGTTTCCGTTCTGTGTTGAGGGGTTTAACATATTTCGTATACAGGCTTATTTGAACATCTTTTTTTTTTTCTTGCCAGTCCTTGAGCTCAGGGCCTGAGCACTATCCTTGGACTTTCTCAAGGCTAGAACTCTACCACTTGAGCCTCAGCACCACTTCCGGCTTTTTCTATATATGTGGTACCAAGGAATTGAACCCAGGACTTCATGCATGCTAGGCAAGCACTTTAACCACTAGGCCAAACTCCCGGCCCTATATTTGAACATCTTTATAACAATCTTAAAGTTATCTTTTACTGGGAGATTTCAGAGTGTACATCTCTAGTTGCATTTCTACAATTTCAGTGAGAAGGAAAGCGACACATTTGGCATCTGTGATCTTTCAGCACTGTGTACAATGTTTATGTTTGTCCCTTCCTTTCATCCATGCACCAACTTTTTTGGTAAGTTTAATTAAGTCTGTCTGATGAGACAAGAAACTTGAAATTTCCAAGGGCTACACAAATTATAGACCAAATCAAGAAGAAATCATGAAATAAAATGCAGAGCTCTTCTATCTCTGTTGTAAGCCCCATGCTAACCAATTTCTGGCAGCAATTAAAGAGCATGGGTCAGCAGACGTGAACAGTCAGCAATTTGCACACCAGCCTTTCTCCCTCTGTATTCATACATGTTGGCTGTGAAGATGGGATCACTTCTAGAAAAAAGAAATGGAAGCCCCTGTTTCCATGAGCTTTGGTTTCATGAGCTGGGATTGAGTCCAGGGACTATGACCTGTGATCGTTGGAATATGAAGCAATTCTCCATCCTTCTACAAATGTACGTGTAACAGGGTGGTAGTGCTAGAGAGAGGTGACTGTCTGAGGAGAGTTGCTGATGGATTCACCCACTTGTGATTTCATGGTGAACGATCTACTAGGAGATGGGACCTGGTTGGAGAAATAAGTCACAGGGGGCTGTCCTTGAAGGACATACCATCCTAGCCATTCCAGTCTCCTTCTGTGCTTCCCGATTGCTGTGAAGTGAACAGGTCTTCTCCGCCATGACCTTCCATCACAGAGTCTCTACCTCAGACAGCACTGGGAACGGAGTCAAAACCATCCTGTCCTCCATGAAGATAGTATTTTAGGTAGTTGTCACAGTGACCAAAAAAAGAAAGAAAGAAAAGAAACAATACTCTAACACACTCTTAACAAGCATGGATACAGTTAGGAGGCAGAAGCCCTCTGACAATTATCTGTATGGTTCATGCTTCAGCACAATTTCAAACGCAGTTTTCCTGCTGAAGCAGTTTTACCTGAAAATATTTGTGGGAGGCCATGTACGTCAGAATCTTGGACTTTTTCTCCAGTGAGTCAACAACTGTGAAGGTGAGATAAAGAAATGCCTGACTTTTTAAAAATATTTTTATTGTAATTAATAAAAGGGTTACATGATATTTGCCAGATAGAGGGTGCATTAATTCACATACATTGATACCCTTTCACATGTCTTGGTCCCCATTACCCACCCCCCCATCTTGGTTTTCCCCCCTTCCCTATCCAATTTCAAATAACCAAATACAAATAAATCCAATATATCAGATAAAAATATATCAGATAACTGTAACAATATGAGATACCCAAGGGACAGCAAAAGAGATGAGAGATAACATAGTACATTAAGGACAACAATCATTCGTTATATGAATGCCTGACTTTTTACCACCTTCCTCTGCTCAATGCTTAGAATGCTATAGCTTGAAGCCCATCATCAGCTAAAAGATTAAACCTATCTATTGGTGGTTAAAAGATTATGAATAGAAGTCAAGGTATTAGCAGGTTATAGTCCTATAGCTTGATATAGTTTACAACTTGCTCTTTTATGTCTTTTCCAAAAATAATTTTTAAAAGTTAAATGTGCATTTTTCAAAGTAATTTCAGAACAACATCCTTGTGAAAACAACTTGGAGTCAAGTTTTAAGAATAATGGTTTCCTGGGTGTGGTGGCTAACACCTGTAATCCTACCTACTCAGGAAGCTGAGATCTGAGGCTTGTGGTTCAAAGCCAGTCCGGGCACTAAAGTCGGTGAGACTCTTATCTCCAATTAATCACCAGAAAACTGGAAGTGGCACTGTGGTTCTAGCGGTGGGGTGGTAGTTTTGAACTGAAGAGCTCACGGATAGTGGCCAGACTCAGAGTTCAAGTCCCTTGACTGACAAAAAAAAATAGTCATCATAATAATAATAAGAATTGCTTTCAGTGGGAAATTGGAAATGAGGGATACTGATCAAAAGACATCTTTACTGCTGAATGTGAGTTTTGTGGCATCAGTATCCGGTCTCTCTGTTCTATGTAGTTTCTATATTATGAGTAACGCCTGTATATAACTGATGTTTAATAGCATCTATGTTATTGAGAAAGTGGATTCCATTTCAGATAATATCCAACTCATCCATGTCCTGCATATGACAGGTAAGTGTAGTCAATGCTTTTTACCAGGCTTAATGTTTTCGTAGTGGTTTTTCTGGACAGAAAGTATTTATCAGAAGTCCATGACTTTCAAAATGTCTGAATCTGTCCAGATTTTTATAGCATCAAATCACTAAATTAAAGGTAAAAGTACACAATTACATGCAGAAATCTGAAAATGTCCTGTAGTTAGCATACTAGATTTGACATGGGGAAATGGTAAGCTATATGTGTATCAAAGATAGATAATACTGAATTAGCAACAAACAAGAGTAAGGTAAAAGTGAAAAGGATGGTGTCTTAATAAGTCAGTAAGGAGGACTTGGTATTAATATCACTTCTATAATTTCCTCCTAATGTTATATGGATTTTAATTTGCTATTCATATAGATACAGAGTATGCAATTGCAGTTATTCATAGAACTTTAAAAACTGTCATCTGTTTCCTCTCATTTTCTCATTAGCTAAACACATGAAAGAGTCAGTAGATGGACTCCACCTGGGGAGATAACTCTGTTATTCAGGAAACTTTCTGATTAGTAGGACGATTTCTTTATACCAAAGCTAGAAACAGAACTAGCTATTTTTTTGTCCCTTCCTCCCTCCCTCCTTCCCTTCTCTTCCTTTCTCTTCCCTTCCTTTTTCCCTTCCTTCCTTCCTTCCTTCCTTCCTTCCTTCCTTCCTTCCTTCTTCCCTCCCTCCCTCCCCCCTTTCTTCTTTTCTTCCTTTGTTTTTCTCTTTCTTTCTTTCTTGGTTTTGGGGATTGAACTCAGAGCTTTGCAGTTCTATACTCGTAAAGCTAGCATTCTTCCTTTTAAGATCTATTTCTAGCTTTTTATGTCCTTCATTACCTTTCAAATAGGGTCTCACATGCATGCGTGCCTGGCCTGGCCTACCACAATCCATCTATTTGTACTTCTCATATAGCTAGGATGACAGATGTATGTGTCCCCTCAGCTACTTATTGAGATAATAATCTCATGTTTATACCCAGGCTGGCCCTGAACCTCAATCCTCCTCTATTGCGCAAGCAGCTAGGATTACAAGCATGTGAAGAATAGTACCCTTTCAGTCCTTCCAAAGTCAGTTGATTTTGTTATTACCTTGTCTTACAGAAGGTCAATGATTTGCTCAAGGACACAGCTAGTAAGCAAATGCAAACAAAGTATTCAAACAAAGGGGTTCTTCACATGGTAAGGTATAATCTGAACCATAGAACAAGTTCTGTGAACAAGGTAAATGACTTTACTGGCTCACAGACCCTCCAAACCACGGAGTCTCCCTCTTCAAAGAATGAGTGAAATAGGTCAACACCAGACAAGGACTATAAATCTTTTCCTGTTTAGCTGCTAAAACAGTAGTAACCAGCAGAGGGTGCCAGAGCTCTTTGAAAATTGTTTTCTATCAGTTAACAGCCTTGGCATTCAAATGAACCTCAAGAATCAAATTACTGCTTGTGGGTGGGGGAAGATTTCTACCGGTTATCTGACTCCTCATTCACTTTCTTAAGAAGGAAAAATATCCCTTTTCATTAAATTGTAAGAGATATGCAGTTATGGCATTACTTGTTAATCAAAACAGGCTTCCCAAATTCAAATGCAATTAAAACCAAGTTTTCAGACCTTTATCTCCTTCCTCTTGGGTGCACAGCCGCTGTGGGGCTCCTGCTGGGAATATTGCTTTGAAAACACTAATGTGTGTAGCCAGTCTGTGGGTATGGCACCAGGGAAGGGGCGAAGGGAGCTAGTCTGCCAATTAAGTGAAAGGAATCTGAAAGATGGGAACGGATGCAGAAGCATTCTGTGGAGACAGAGGCTTTCTGGAGATGAAGCAGAATCTTCCCTGCAGTCTCAGACTACAGAATTTCTAATCATAACTCACATGCCCAATTCATGGAGGCTTTTTGGGGTGAGATTGGAGAGAAGGATTGTAAGAGGGCACACACACACACACACACACACACACACACACACACACACACCCTCATAAGGAAATTTCCCCAGGGAAAAATCTCCTGTGGCATAGTAATTATTCTTGCAGAAGGTTGGGCCATCCGATCAGATATTTCTGACCCGATTTGAGTCTTTCTGAGGATTGCCTGATTATTTAGGGAAACAAAACATTGCCATGACTTTACTGGGCGTTTGTTTCCTTTGCCAACCTTAAGGTTGTGTTGGTTTTTCCTCAGTTTCCCCAAAAAGTCGGCAGCACAAAATTCAACTCTGAAATTACTCTATGCCTTCTTTTCTCAATTACTTGACAGCAGAGCCGTGTTCATGCAGTAGAGAAGTCAGCACAGAAGAGGGCTGTGGTTCTGAAGAAGGTCAGAGGGGCTGGGGCTGGCGTGTTTGCTCACTCCGTGCTGAGTTTAAGGCACTGCTGTAGGGTGAGAATAGGCTGGGCGAGAGGGATGCCTTTTGGGGCATTCTTGAGGAAAGGAGGTTCTGGATCTACAGTAGAGGGTTTGAGCTTGAAAGGAATGTGGCTTCCTATGTCCAGATCCTGCTAAGGGCAGAAGAAAAGAGGAAGGTCTAGAGAGGTTAACTGAAAGGGTGACATGTTTTCCAGAATGTCTTTGTGTTTGAACTCTTATTATTAACATTGGTCTGAAACATCATTCCTTCAGTCCTCCTTCTGCTCACAGTACAGAGAAGCCTCTAGAAACAGAAGGACCTCCAGAACATTGTCACTATATTGATGGAAAGAAGCACGAAATAGTTCCAAGAGACCTATCAATAGATGAGGAGTCCTCGGACAGGAGGCATTTGTCTTACTCTGCTCACCCAGAGTCTGGCAATGCCACAGCCATTTCTGAGGGAATGTACCAGGACAAAGGAGATTGTTGGAGATTCAGAGATGGCATCTGTTGTGGATTCCCAGTCTCCACATAGAAAGTCTTTAGATGCAAAAGACAGGAAAGGGAATTTCAGAAACCTGAGTGGTACCCTCAAGTGTTGGGAGATCTTTCAACTACCTCCATAGACAGGGGAAAGTACTAGAAATTCTAAGAGATGCCGGAGCTAAGGAATGGAGACAACATCTTTGGGTTTTATTCTGTAGAGAAGGCTTCTGAAACCATCTGTGGTATAGGACTCATTTGCTTTTGCACAATTCCTCACAGGATCAATAAAAATCCAGAGCTGATGCCCTAGTGGCTCACACAATAAGTTCAACAGCTCCATAACTCAGTCTACTCACCACATGCTTGGATAACAATGCATATATAAAATGTCTAGATGCTTCTCAAACAGCTGTACTTACCATGGAAGGATCAAAGGTCCACAGATCTCATTCAGTAGGTGGGTAAGGATAAGAAACCCTCAAGCACGAAGTTTAAGTAGAGCGATGACATGATAGAATTTGTATTCTAGGAAAACCAAACTTGTATCAAGATGACTGAACTTTTCAGACAAACACTGGGTCAAGAAGAAAAGTCAAGAGACTGGACCGTTTGTTCTCAAAGAATCAGCAAAGCTCCAGGGTTGGATTATATCATGCATTTAAAAGTGTTTCAGAAACAAAAATGTCAGAGTGTGTTGACATTTTAAGAGAAAGAAAAGTCTGTGGATTCTGAAGAATTGTGAGCACTGAGATCTGATTAGTAGAAGTTTGATCTTGGAATCTTGAAAGAGGAATCCTAAACTCTATCCTAAGGAAGTAGAAAGATTCATTGTAAAATGAAAGGACTTTCTAGAGAAAAAAGAACAATGAAGAAGCAGAATAGACTCCAAACAGCCAAAGTGGATTGAACATCTCTACTTTTTTTTTCAACTCAGTTATAGCAATACAGTTCTGTAGTTAGCATTCCTCATCTCTAACATCATGAGCAAACTTACAGAGTTGTCACTGTAACTCTATACCAACTTCCTGTTTAAGAACTTCCTATCTTCCCATGACTCAAAAACAAGTCCTAACTCATCTAATGCAACTAAAATTTACTCCTAGCAAGAGACACTGTATCTTCTAGGTCACACAGAACATAGTGTTGCTGGAACAAGACTTGAGGGTCTTCCATTCTCTCACCCTGTGGAGGGCAGAAATGATTCTGAAAGCTTTCTCCAGTTCACTGACATGTGACCTAGTTTCTCAAGCCTCTGCACCTCTGAAAAAGCCGACAGTCCAACCTCCTTCTACTTTCCATGATACTAGCTTTCTTTAAAACTCTACCCTCTTGTCATGATGTCTCATACCCCAGATTGTTTTAGGTTATCAAGCCAATAAGGGCTATAGGTTGGTCATGTAGCTGGGAGATTATGTCTTTGATATTTACAGCCTGGGTAACCAGTAGAGTTAAACACACAGGACCAAAGTGCATGGCTGAGGAGTGAAGAATACATTGGCTTTGACCTGGAATCAACTAGTCAATCATTTGTTTCTCCATCCTTCTTTCTACCTTCCTGGTTGTTTCTCCCCCCTTTGTTTTCATTGTAAGTTGTTCACTGTTAATATGTATTCATTTATTACTTACTATATGCTAGAATCTGGGCTAAGTTCTGAGTAGTCCTTGATAAATGAATTGAACAGGATTATGCTTAATTACTGGGGAATACAGATCCCTGAAGTGAGAAGGATTCCCCCCCCAATATCACACAGTCTGAATTTACTTTTGTCTATACCAATCTGTATCTGGTAATTGCTCAGTGTTTGCTTACATAATTCGACCCATAAGAGTCAATTCACTTCCTTCAAAGTAACTGTGGAAGGAGGTACAAGAGAAAAGGGGCGGACAAATGGAGAAAGGAATGTTGTCATCATATTCAATGGACACATGTGAAAGATGGAACCAGAAGATAGATGAATTTGGAATCGCTAGAGGAGAATGATGAAAGGGCTGACATTGATTAAGATGCATTTCACTCATAAACTGACAGGATACTAAAAAAATAAAAATAGCCAGGCACAAAAGGACCTGAGACTCTTATCTCCAATTAACCTCTAGAAAATGGGAAGTGGGGCTTGACTCAAGGAGAGGGTAGAGGCCTTGAGCTGAAGAGCTCAGGGACAGAGCCCAGGCAGAGTTCAAGCCCCATGACCCACATTGAACTATTGAACTATTGAAATATTGAACTATTGAACTTACTGAACTATTTTGACTGTTAGGTCTTACTTTTTTCGAAAGACCTCCAAGTCCTGATAATTATTGTCTTATGACTATAGGGTGGGTGATAAGAAGTTTGACTATTTTTCCTCTCCATAATTCTGTTTCCTAATTTTCTTGAAACTAGTATTGTTTATAAAGGAGACAAGTTATTTGTGACATAATCACTGCAAAAATACAGTTGTAAACAATGTTTGCAAGTTTTCCATATGATAGACTTGGATTGCTCTTCTTTTTAGCTTCTATACATTGACTCTGGTTTTGCCCAATGGCAACAAGAATAAGCTTATATTTTTCACTTGCTGAATTGAAAGTATTTCATGGCTGATATTGTTGCCAGTATTTACAAAGTATTTGATTCCTTCAGCATTAAAAAAATGATTCTAGCAAATGAGGCTTGAACATATTTGCATTTCAGTATAAGTGGATGATTAAGTCTCTCCATGTCTGAAAATACTTGATGTATATTTGTTGATTTTATGCGCTCTTCTCCGCTTTGGCAGTGATGATTATACAAGAACAGGAAATGGTTTTGAGAATCCCAGGAGCCAGCTCACCATATTGCTTAACAGGTTAGACTCTGGAGTTAGGCAGATTTGGATCCAAATCCAGGATCCATTGGCTCTGTTGCTTTGGACCCATTTTGAAAGCTTTCTGTGCTTTTGTTCCTTCATATACTATGGGGATGATAATGTCCAATGAAGGCAACTGGTATGAATATTTAATGGGCTAAGGTGTTTTAAAAAGAGCTGAAAGTAAAGCATGCACCACCACAAGCACATTATTACTCAAAACAACCGATAAAATTCCATGTATTCATATGTATTTCAAATCTATGGAATGAACTATTTTACAATACAGTATTTGAGCATGTTTTATTATCTAAGAATTGTTCCCATCTTCCTAGGTATTAAAAATGATGCTTTTGTTACCTTCTAACTGCTCTCCTGATATTATCCAAGAGGAGGTATTCTAGCAAATGTAGATGTGAAGAAGATACCCAATATTCTTTACCAAGTGACATAACTCTTCTCTATAGCCTTGATGGTCTTCTGTCTAATGGTTTTTTGTTTTATGATACCAATTTTGGCTTCATAGGTTCTAATGTTCTTTCACTGTTCTTCAGCTACATCTTTGCTAGTACATCGAGCTTCTTGTCATGTATAATTCCAAATGTATCTTTTTTCTTAAACTATAAAATCTATTCTCTTTTTATTTTATTGTGACAACTCTTTTTATTTGAGAGATATTATCATCAGCAGATGGGATTCATCTATTTCTATATAATTGAGTTTCTAAAAAATGGATTAGCGGGGCCAGGAGTTTAGTCTAGTGGTAGAGAGCTTGCCTAGCATGCACGAAGACCCGGGTTCGAGTCCTTGGTACCACTGGCATAGAAAAAAGCTGGAAGTGGTGCTGAGGCTCAAGTGGTAGAGCTCTAGCCTTGAGAGAGTCCAAGAACAGTGCTCAGACCCTGAGCTCAAGCCCAGGACTGGCAAAAAAAATAAATAAATCAATAAAAATGCATTAGCTTGCAAATGTGAGTAAAAGGTAAACCAAAGCCTAATGTGAATGGTCAGCAACTTAGTTAACAACGAATAGCATCACAGATTTATATGTGTAGACACTCTGTAAGGTGGCTCTGGCTTGGGACATAGCTAAGATAAATGACCACCTGTAGTTCTTCACATGCTATTTACAGTCTCTAAAATCTAAATTATCTTGATTGGTCAATAGCTTTGGGATGGCCTTTATTTCTCTGATTGGATCATGTTTCTCAGGCCTAAATGAATCATTGTGGCTTGAGAAATCCTTGTCCAGTTTGGATTATAGTCTTAACTCTCTGTCAAGAGCCAATGGGCCATGTAATCCGTTAAGAAATAATAGAACAGTGGTGCTATGGTGTATTTCTGAAAGGAAAAAATTATGGGAGATTAAGAACAATCGAGTTCTCTACCAGATCTGTGTATCTCCCAAAACACAGCTCCTCTATTGTGTGTGTCACAGGGAAATGATGGGAGTATGCAACAGGGCAGAAGTAGTAAAAATCCTATTTCTTTCGCATCCCTGGCTATGCCACTTTCCTGAAAACCTTTGCAAAGAAATTTGAATCCCCTTTTATACTAGCTAAGATAGCTTCTTGGACAACAAAATTTCTTCCTTTTTCCCTGGTTGAGCAAACAATGACTAAAAGCAAAAGTCTGCTCCGGGAGTTTTTCAGATATGAAAAGTCAAAAGGAGACAGTGATGGAATGATGGGTGAATTGCTGCAAGAAAACCCCCGGGGAGAACATTCCACACATCAAAAATTATGACAAAAGCAGGCATGAAGTACAGGATAAGTATGAGATAAAATAGAATACCAGTTAGCGCGAGATTAGGAAACAACAGAGGATTACACAGAGGCTGGGTGCAGTGGCTCACACCTGTAATCCTAGCTACTCAGGAGGCTGAGATCTCAGGATTGAGGTTCAAAGCCAGCCTGGGCACTAAAGACGTTGAGACTCTTATCTCCAACTAACCACTAGAAAACCCGAAGTGGGGCTGTGGCTCAAGGGGTAGGGCAGTAGCCTTGAGCTGAAGAACTCAGGGACAATGACAAAGCTACATAAGCTCATATATAGGCAGATAGATGATAGAAAACTGATAGTAGGTACATGATAGATATACGATAGATAGCAGATTCAGTATAGATGATGTAGAGATAGACAGGGGTGTTACAGATAGATAGATAGATAGATAGATAGATAGATAGATAGATAGAGATAGTGAGAGAGAGAGAGAGAGAGAGAGAGAGAGAGAGAGAGAGAGAGAGAGAGAGAGAGAGATGATAGAGTCTGATAGAGAGAACACAGCAAAAACATTACTTTGTTTCCCATTAGTTATAAGCCTGCCTTGCCTTACTTCTGCTCTGTCTTTGCTTTTGTTATTACTCTTCCTCACTCTGGTCCCTACCCACTCTTTTTTCAGCTTCAATATTCACAATGAAATCAAGCCTCAATCACAAAATACACTTGAGTGTATTGTCATTAGCTGTGCAAGCAACTCTGCCTAGGCTACCAGTGAGTTTCTCAAGGTCAGGGACTGCATCTTGTTTATTATTGTGGCTAGAGCATGAACAGTATTTCTTTTGTCCATGAGTGGATCATGGCAGAAGACTTTCCCTGTCATTACCTGTAAGAACGGAGGGACTCGCCTTCCCAGGTGGACAGCTCCTACTAACTAAACCAATGTCTGGTAGCCAGATAGCTCAGCTTCCCTTTGAAAGATGAATGATGTGCAACATTCTGACCAGGAAATCTTAGTTCAACAAATAGATATTTAAGTGCAGCAGTAACTATGTGATCTCTGGAGACCTCCAGAATGCAGTTCTGTCCCCCCAGTTGGCTTCTGGTGGGACACTGTAACTGTCACAAGCAGGCTTCCTCAGAATGGCTTGTCCCCCGACCCCAGGCCTCAAATCCTTAGTTGATATATTCAACAGCTGTGCCACCCTGCTGCCCACACCCTTCAAGACATTAATGGCTGCTTTCAGGCTTCCCTGGTCCTGTTTCCCATCTCTCACTAGTGATACTGACATTGTTTATTCACCCTGGCATTCCAGACCAGAAAGAACCCCAATCCTGGACTTCCTCGACTGATTGACTAGGAGTGGAAACCCTCTGGCATCTGATTGCTTAAAGGAAGTACTATTCTCCCAGGAGTTCCAGGCCTGCCCATCCACTGCTGCTAATCACACTGGCTTTCATCTTAAGGGTTCAGGATTCCTCCCCCTTCCTTCTGAACTTTAGTGACAGGAGCAGCTGCCTCCAACCATATAATTTCTCCTTGTTGTTAACTCCTCTTTCCTTCCTAATCTCCCCCTCAACCATACTTGGACACACACACACACACACACACACTTTTTTGAAAAATGTCTTTACTTGAGTCAACTGCTCTCCCAATGTGAGGCCAAGAGATGAAATTGCCTGGAGGTAGTTCAGATCCCCAGCTGTTGCTGTTGCTGACTTCCCGTGATTGTCAGTGACTTCATTGAAAACGTATGTGTGATCTTTCAGCATGTCCACAAGTGGAGGAAAAGGAAAAGCAAGCTCCTGGAAACAAAGCTTCCTGATGTATCATAAGCATAGACACGTGATGAAACAGGATCACAGGACAGTCATTCTCAATGACTCCTGAGCCCCGCTACTTCCTTTCTTTAGATGTCCTCAGCCAGATCCCAAAGGGGCCTTGCCACACAGGGAGCAAGGCTTTGGGCTGTGCAAGCATGAGTTTCTGGTGGAAGGCAGGAAGCAGGAACGAAGCCTGGCCACTCACTCTGGGCCCATGTCACCCTATACATTGGTGCAATTAATACATTCCTAGCAAATCTCTCTCTCAGGGTGACCACAGTCCTGTTTTTGTAGCTATCCTGCAGATAAATGCTTGTCTGCAGAAGAGAAGCTTCTAGAGGAACTTATAATCTAGAGGGAGTGAGAGAACTAGAGCAGTGAAAAGCACAGGGTCTATGGCAGGGTCAAGCGAGGGTAACTTATTTAGCTTGAAATGAAAAAGAACCAGGGGTGTTGCTGTGGTTAGGTTTATTGCAGCGGAGGTTAAAGAGCTTTAACAAAATCACCCCCAGTTTTTTTTATTGAAAATAAGATAAAGGAAAGCTACCACATCTATTTTTCTCAATACTTCCACGGAGGTGGGGGAAGGAAATATAAATATGCAATTAAAACACTTGGCCGTCAGTCCTGTAGTAAAGACAAGCCAGGAGCCATGAACACATATAAGAGAGGCATTTAATATAACCTGCAGAGATGGAAAGCAATGTCTCCGTAGCTGGATGTTGAAGGATGCACAATAAATAATAGCTCATGCTCACTGAGGCCTTGAATGTGATTTCTGTGTATGTCTCACTTACCATGGCCACTCTTCAAGGATGGAGTTAGTAGTTTTCGCTCCATTTTTAACAATGATGAAATTATGGCTTTGATAGACAGTAATCTTCCCAGGCATTACAAATTGCCAGCTGAAGAGTCAGGTTTTAAACCTTCTACCATTTACCAGGTAAAGCAAGGCGAGCACATGTCAGAGAGTAGGATCAAACCTACAGTAGGGGGATAGAGTAATGAGAAAAAAAAATGGGCATCCTGAAGGGCAAAGAAGCTGGAAATTCTGAAATGAGTAGAGTACCAGTGAACTTTTCATGCTGAGAGTTGACTGGTACTGGAGAATAGTATTTAAGTGAAAAGCAGATAAAGAAATAAAATTCCATACATAAAATATCAAAAAACAGTAAAACATTATGCACACCAGAAAAGAAAATGATACAGTTTGTGTGAATGGGACAGAAATGTGGAGGAAACATCCCACAGCACTTTCACCCCCCCAAATGCAACAACTCTGTTTTATTCACAGGGCATGTTCATAGGAGGTCTTCAGTAAACATACGACTGATTAGATGAGTGGATGCACAAAAGCTGATAGGATACATTAAACTGAAAAAATATTCTGGAGGTGTTTGAGTACTACCTTAGGAAGGATTCAAAATGAAATCATCTTGGGGGAAGGATTTTGATCAATGGGTTTTGAATGTAAGATTGACATGATCATATCTGGATCTAAGGAGAGTATCAGTGGGCATATGACCAGGTAAAATGATGAACCGTACCTTAGAAGGTCCCCTACGGATACAAAATAGCATGGGGTGGAAGCAATGCATTCCTTTTGAGATGTGTGGTGGATTCTATGTGGAAATGTCCAGTCATCAGTAGTCATCCATGTATGTGCCTTGGGCTCAGAGAAGGAGCTAGAACTTCAGTATTGATGCAGGGATGATGGGGTTTCCAGGGAAGGAGAAGACAGGCAGAAGAAAAGAACAGACCCTTAGGAAATACCTTCATTTTTAGTGAGAAGTCATGACAATGAGAAGAAACAGCTGGGAAGGTTGAAGAGCTTTGCAATCAGAATCCATTGACAGAGAAGAATACAATGGGAGATGAGCCTGATATGGATCTGACTACCAACATGGGTATTTCCTGGCTGTCTCTCTGTCTGACTGTCTATTTCTGTCTCTCTTCTTCTCCCTCTCCACCCTCCTGCCCTCTCTGCTTCCTGGCCACCATGAGGTGAGCTTCTGTTCCATCATCCACACCCCACCATGAGCCAGAACATATCTTTTTTCCTTCTAGGCATTTTGCTGAAATATTTGGTTACATTGAGAAAGCTAACATAGATGATTGCAGAAAAGGTCAACGAGGGAGACCAGAGGATGGAAATATGACTGTTGAAAGAGGGGATTGAACTGTGGCAGTTCATGGAAATAGCAAGAAGTTAGCAACCAAGTTGAAAAGAAGACCAAAAACTGAATATGAAGAAACAGAATGCAGAATCAAGTTTGCTTGCATGTTTCAACATCAAACTTAGCAAATGTCCATATGATAAGATTTCTTATATTTAATATCCTTTTAAAGAAATAAACATATATATAATTCTTAGTATTACAGAGGAGAAAACCAAGGTATACAGAACAGCTTAATAATTTTCTCAGTAGGTGCTAGCACTCTGTTACTTTAATATTGGAATCCTAATTATCAGCCTCAGTACTGCATGGAATTTCAGGTTGCAAAAAAAAAAAACAAAGAGAAAAGAAAACCATAACTTCAGAATCTTAAATGAGAAACTTATATTTGGTTCCAGTGATGGTGACATCTAAGGATAAATGTTGCATGTTGGATGACTGAAGGGCACTTGCTAGATCATACATGGACATTCAGATTTATGTCCTGGTCAGACAACTATTGCCCCAATACTCAGATTTTGCAGATAATTGTAAAAGCGTTTAGAGCCCAGACATAGATAAAAGTTTCTGTATACTCCACTCAAGTCAAACCGATTTAACAAATGGGAGGTGTGACCGCCGCGTCACGTGCTATACAAGTGAAGATATCACAGCCTCAGAAGATCAAACGTTTTTCTTCCTAAGACTATCAGGGTAGTCATAACTACCACTATGGCAGAAAATATTTGGATTTTTCTTAGCCGTGTTAACAACATATAATTCATTCTCCCTTTCCATTTAATAACAGATGCTGATATTTTTTTCCGGTTCTGGGCCTTGAACTCCGGGACTGAACACTGACTGCCCTTGGGCTTTCTCAAGGCTAGCACTCTGTCACTTGAGCCACAGTACCACTTGAGCTTTTTCTGTGTACGTGGTACTGAGAAATAGAATCCCGGGCTTCATTAATGCTAGGCAAGCACTCTACCACTCGGCACATTCCCAGCCCAAGATTCTGATATTTAGATGGTCTCATTTTTCCCCAGTCAAAAGACTGAAGATCAGTTTTTAAACCTTTCCTTGCAATCAGTCATGTCATGCTAGATAAGCAGTAGCATCACTGGAACGCCCCGGAAATGTCTTGGATAGAGAATAGCCTTGCTGTCTGAGCTCCTATATCCTTTTTCTCCTTTGGGATGATAGTAACAGTTGGAATTAGGATCATGAGGATATTAGGAAAATAGGGGATTCTGATTTCTGGCATTGCTGGCAATGATTCTATATTCTGAGTACATGGAACTGAGCTATGTCTGTTTGGAAGATATCAGAGACCTAGATGTTGTTTCTGGAAGAAAAGATGTCCCCAGGGAAAGGAATAATGGTTCAATTTATCTACTTCAGTTTTCCTATAGAAAACAATGGGTAGTTCAAAAAATCACATGACCCACGCCATAGAGTGAAAATATTGATACTTGTATATATAAAATTGTTTATTTCCCTTCTAAAATCACACGTTCAAATAGTAAACCTTGTGGTAATATTAGTAGGTGAGATGTTGGGAGGTGAATGGAATTAGTGTCCTTTTAAATCACATCTCAGAAAACTCTGTCACCTCTTCTTCTGTGTGAGAACACATTCATGATCCAGGATCATCAATAGATGGAAAAATCTGCAAATGTTCATTCTGGATGTAATAGCCTGTAGATGTCTGAAAAATAATATTTTGAAAGACAGTGAGAGGGGAAATGGAAGGGGAATGGGGGATGGAGAAGAGAAGAAGCAAGAGGAGGGAGAAAGGAGAAGAGGAAAGAACCCTGGTTATAGCACATCAGTTCTCAATTACATACCTTACATATGTACAAATTTTTTAATTTAAATTTTTAAGCAATATTAAGTCTTACTCATAGCATAACATGGGCTTAACTCCAATATACATGATTTTCTACTTTACAATGTTACTTTGACCTCTGATGTTGATACGGAGATCCTTTGATATTAATATCATGGCATTTTGTCTTCTTACCTCCCACCAACTTTTCTATACATGAGAGTGATTTGATGAGATACCATTGTTGGCAGCTTTAATCCATCTGTTATCACTCACTCTGATTTTTGGTGCTCTGACAATGCTGAGGAATTAAAGAAAACATAGTTGAAATCAGAGAGATGGGAAGAAACTGAGGATTTTCCCCAAAATTTTGGTTCTCTCACTCTGTTCCAGATATATGCAAAGTTCATAATTTTCCTAAATCTCTGGATTTCAATGTCTATTCCCAACTTTAGTAGTTCTTCTAGAAACCTCACCATTAGTTGATCTTGACCCAAAGAATGAAATTTTGGACAGGTCTCTGTACTTTTAGTTAAAATGTGGATTATCCCATACCCAAAGTCTCTGAGTGATTGGTATGTTTTCCTAATTGGATGTTTTCTTAAATGTCAGAGTTTGCGTGTATTTCACTCAATCTCTCCCTAACACAGTTAACTCAGTGCCCCTTAGTTCTGCTGTTAGTTTTGGAAGGCGGCTGTGCATAGACTAAGCAGAGTACATTATCTAACTCTCCAGCCTCTCTTTTCTTGTTTTCTGCCTCCATTTCTTAGAAGTCTCTACAGAGGCTTTGAACTCTGCCGTGGGGAATTCTTGAGGAAATGGATTTCATGAGGAGCCTTGGGAGATGTGTCAGTGTTTCTGGCTCTTTGGCAGGCCCGAAGGCAGATAGGCCTGAGACATGGAGATTGCTCTTGTTTAAGGCTTTCCTGCTTGGATTATCACTGTTGAAGATGGAAAGGTTCAACCTAAGCCCATTAGCTCTTCTGACGTAATGGAGACTGTGAGTTTACGAATCCCAAAGAGCCCCAAAGAGACCACCAGCTGCCTCTTAAGCAGGAAGTGACAGGGTTAAGGATGGGATTGTGTCTTACACTTAATGGAAATCTGTAGGCCAAAGGATACCTCTTTGAATATTCTATAGCAATTTCCATGCTAATAGTTGAATGCAAGATAAAATATTTCTTTAAAAATAAATGTATAGTGAAGTATGGTTCACGTACTGTACTTCATCTATCGAAAAAGGTACTATCTGATGAGCTTTTAGTGTACAAGATACAATCCTTCCAGAGAACTAGTTTTACCCACAGAAAAACTTGCTAGAGAAGAGTTCAAAGAACTCAGTCCTTTTGGAGCTTCTGATAAATTATTTTGAATTCACCCTATGGCGTTGAATCTTTATCTTTGAGATTGGATTCTTTGGAAACAGACAAGTGTTACTCAGAACAAATTCTGTTGAAAAACAGCTATCATCATGCTGTGGAATGATGTCTGTTATTAAAAGAAAGGGATGATTGACTCTGTGTGTGTGTGTGTGTGTGTGTGTGTGTGTGTGTGTGTGTGTGTGTGTGCATGCGCAACTTCAAAACAAGTCCTATAAAGAATAAATAAATCTCTTCACTTCAAAATGTCCTATTAGGTATGTTAGATTAGCCAACAAACTTTCTTGTGAAAGGGATTTTAGTTTCTTTCCATATCGTTGCACTTACATATGCAAATGATTTATTTCCTGGAAGAAAGTGATCGGAATACTGAACAGGAGATTGGAGATTGGAGCTAACTATTTGACCTATACATACAATTTACCAGCTACCTATTTCTGCCCCTGTAATTGAAGATAAAGTTGTCTACATTGGATAGTAGTTTAGATGATGCATTTGACCTTGCTAAGTAAAACACTGATGTACACATGAAAATAAGATGATCTGCTTTGGAAATGTCTAGTAAGGAATTTTTTTTTCTCCACTGTTCAGAACTGGAAGTGGTAAGGAGCAGATGTTGGTTTTTCTGGGAGACATTGATTTCTAGTAAAACCAGGTCTGATCTTATTCTGTCTTAATCAGTTTGTACTTAAGAAATCCTTATGCGACTTAAAGAGCATCTTCTCTGAAGAAGAAACAAAAATGGCCTACAGACACATGAAGAAATGCTCAACATCTCTGGTCATAAAAGAAATGGAAATCAAAACAATGCTAAGATTCCACCTCACTTCAGTTAGAATGGCCAGGATCAGGAAAACTAATAACAACAGATGCTGGAGGGGATGTGGCCAGGAGGGATCACTACTACATTGTTGGTGGGAGTGCAAACTCGTTCAACCACTATGGAAAGCAGTGTGGCAGTGCCTCAAAAGGCTAATCATACAACTCCCCTATGACCCAGCCATTCCACTACTTGGCATTTACCCAACCATTCAGAAACTAGGGCATACTAAATCCACTAGCACAACAATGTTCATTGCAGCATTATTCACCATAGCAAAGATATGGAACCAACCTAGATGTCCCTCAGTTGATGAGTGGATCAACAAGATGTGGTATTTGTACACAATGGAATTCTATGCTGCTGCCAGAAAAAACGACATCACCCATTTGTTAGGAAATGGAAAGACTTAGAAAAAATCATATTAAGTGAAGTAAGCCAGACTCAAAGGAACTTAGGCTCAATGGTTTCCCTCATTTGTCATAATCAGTAGAAACCTTGGGCTCTACTAGGAGAGATTTGCAATAGAGCAAAACTTTGATACATAAGGCCATATACTATGAAGCTAATTGAAAGGACCTCCAGGATATTGAAACAAAAGCCATATATTGAATGATTGTTGTCCTTAATGTATTATGTTATCTCTCATCTCTTTTGCTGTCCAGTATCTCACTTTGTTATCTGATATATTGGATATATTTGTATTTGGTTATTTGAAATTGGATAGGGAAGGGGGGAAAACCAAGATGGGGGGTGGGGGGGAGGGAAATGGGGACCAAGACATGTGAAAGGGTATCAATGTATGTGAATTAATGCACCTTCTATCTGGCAAATATCATGTAACCCTTTTATTAATTACAATAAAAATATTATAAAAAAAGAAAAAAAAGAAAAAAAAGAAAAAAAAGAAATCCTTATGGTTCGTTTACTAGACATTTCCTGTGTTTCTTCTTACTCTACACCTAGCTAAACCAACTGAATAAAAGAGCTTTCTGCCACTGAGAGAAAGAGGCTGATGGATAGTGGGGAATAACCCACTGTACTCTTAGATTTTTAGATATTTAAATCTTCGTAGCTCTTTATGCTTTAATCTCAAAGCAGAATTTCCCAGTAATGGAAGGAAAAGAATAGTTTTTAAAGTATTGTGAATACTCTCTTATGACACTGCATGTAGGAATGTCATAAGTTATCATACTTTGGAGTTTTTTTCCTTGGAATGATTAACATAGAAGATAGGTAGATAGGTGGAAAATTAAAAATTCATAAAATATTTCATTTCCTTTGTTTATGTATACATTCATTCATTCCTCCAGTCAATGAGTAAATTCTTATCGAAGTTCTCATAAAAAGTAGGTATGAATTCGCTTCAAATGCTGTTCATGCTGGAGTGAGTAAAACCCGGCTTTTTAGGTTTGTAAGTATCATGCCTTAACCACTGACTACACTCTAAAATACCCTGTCATCTCAGCCATCTTAAATCCTAAGAATGAAAACAGTATTTCCTAAAAGATGCTGACATTGTTATCTTAGATATTCTCCTACAAAATGTTATTTTTCTGCCTTCAAGATGCACTTTTCTACAGAAAGAAAAAAAGGAATTTTCAGAGCTATGTGGACTTAACCTGAGGCTCGGCCCAAAGCAAGTCTCATGTTCGAAGTCAGTATATTGTTTTGATTCTTTGACCACACATCAGGCACCTCACAGGATAGAATCACCTTAAGTTGCTGCAGCATTCTTGGAAATAATGACTGTATCAATTGGGTAACGAGGAGCCTTTAGTAACACAATGAACACAACTTATGTCAGAGATTTCACTCTATTGACCTCAGAGAAGCAAGCTAGGTATATTTATTGTTCCCCTACTTATTATCTTTACAATTTCAGATCTTCAACCAGTCTCTCCCTTCCCTTCTCTCTCTCTCTCTCCCTCTCTCTCTCTCTCTCTCTCTCTCTCTCTCTCTCTCTCTCTCTCTCTCTCTCTCTCTCTCTCTCTCTCTCTCTCTCTCTCTCTCTCCTGCATCCAGAAGTTTGGAGGGTATTATCATTGCCAATTTACAGAGGAAGTAACAGAATTTCAGAGAGGTGACACAGCTTCCTTCAGGCCACACAGTATAATTGAGAAAGCCATCTAAGCCTGTGGTTACAGATCCATCTAGTTCCATTTTCTCCTAGAAAGACAGTCTGCATGAGTGAGTGAGGTCCCAGGCAAGAATGTGCATGCTTGAGCTGCACTGCGTTCCCAGGCAAGAATGTGCATGCTTGGGCTGCACCGTGCTCCATCCGTGTTTCTATGGGGATCACTGTGTTTGCACAGGACACACACTGCTAACATACCTGTGATATCAGCCAAGTATCTCTACAAGTGAAACAACTGACCACTGAGAACCCAGAACAGAGCTTTCTTGCCAAATTTTGCATCCACTTGCTTTGTTACACCTGAGAGAAGGGCACAGAAACTTCTTGATGGTCACCTGCACCGGTGACAGAGTGAGACAAAAGAGACTTCCAGTCAGTGCCCTACCACTGCTTGAGAAGATCTCTTTGTATCTCACGCCAAAGGGAAGGACAACTGGGAAGATTCATGATGTGAAATTGTGTACAACTGACTATGGAATGGGAAAATATTCTGATCACTGCATTCAGCTGCCAAGAGGTTAATTTGTGGACGGTTGCTAAATATTAGGAAGAAGGCCAGCCCCAAATCAGTTTTCACTCCCTCTTGGAGCAGATCTGAATAAGGCCACTCATTCCATTCTTACTGGAGGTGTTTCTCACTTGGGCTGTTATCAGTGTACCTAAACTACCCTATCCAGTAACCATTTAGTAAGGATTAATTGATAATCAGGTGCAGGGAGATCGGTGATGTCACAAGGGTAATAATGGGACCTCCTCACAGCCTACTTGCCAGTGTCTGCGATACTGGTGAGACCTCACAAGAAAACATCCTTCTTGCCAACATCATGTGGCAGGAAGGACATCTAGATTAAACTTCCGGCTCTCTCATTCCTGCCCTCATTCCAGGAATTGGGCCACAAATTAAACTAAACCTGTTATAGAAAGCTAATGCTCACTGTAATCTATTTGGCTGTCGGAACCCTATGTGTTTGTCGATGCCTCTTCAACCTTTAGCGCATGCTGCATAGGGCAAGTTTTAAATGAATGCTTACTGGGTGCATTAAAGCTTCTGAAAAACATTCAGAGTATAAAAGACTCTAGGAAATGGAACACAGCTCGTTAGACTCTACTGGCCCAAGAAGAGGAGGAAGGAAGGAAGAGGCCTATTGTCATGGGCGGGAGACAGACATACTGTTAGCCAATGTCAGCAAGGAAACAGAGCTGTGCAGATGTTAAAAGTGTCAAGGAGAGTGATCATCCACTGGAGAGGAAAGAGCAGGGGGATGAGGGTAATTCTAGGGGAGCATAGAGTTCAAGGTGTGGAAGCTCCATTCATACACAAGATATAGAAGTGAGGGTCCCTGCAGCAGGGGCCAGCATTCGTTAAGAGCCTTGTAAAGCAATGAATAAGCCTATTCTACTTTTTATTTTTAGGAATGATACTAAGTACCATACTCTCTCTGAGCAACTCCTGAAGACAAATATTGCTATCTGTTTTACAGCTGAGGAAATCATAGATCAAAAATAAATCAAATGCCTCTAATCACCATCTAGAATGAATTACTTAACAGAGACGAAGGTTGGGGTCACATCTAGGCCTCATGCTTTTTCTACAAAGACATTTAAAATGTAGCAAGAAGTGTAACTAATCTTGGAGGAAATGCAGAGAACAACTTCAGAGGATGGACAAATGGCTCAATGTTATGAGGGGGGGAAAATGATGGACGTTAGAACTGATAACTAACTTTAAAGTCAAACCTGAAGAGAATGCTCCAATGACTATTAAGTATATACCCAGGAACGTCAAGAATTATGACAATTTTTACATGGATTACGTAAAAATAACTCATTTATCTCTTTCCTTTTCCAATAAGAAATGGAGCTGTAAAGGTCTTGGGTGTCACAGACACCCAGGAGTTTATTTCACCAAGAGACCTGGAAGATTCTTTTAGAATATTATGGAAGAAAAACTTGAGACACACAGATTGTACCTTTTAACTGATACACATGGAATGAAGAAGAAGAGAGTCTGTAGATTTGCAAGTTCTGTCTCTGGCATTCCTTGTCCACTTTCAAGGAGTTGAAATGAAGACTGAGTACATTAGGATGGTTGATGATATGGGAAGGATTATTAGCTAGGAACTCAGAATCAAGACTTCAGTCTAAGACTAAACCAGTGTGATGGGGATGGATCCAATTAGAAAGAGAGTTTGGAGATAAGAACCAACGCAAGAAGTGCCAACAAGACCTGGTGATAAACAGAGCGGTAGTAGGTAGGAATGGAACAGAAAGGCAACTGTGAGAACATCAGTGTGCATGGACAATTGGCCAGTTTAATGATCATGGCCCTCTCACATTACCCAAGGACAACATCAGCCCTGGAGTTTTCTACCTCCTGCCAGTACATGTACATGTGTGTATCTAGGAGAAAGTCCCATGATGGGACATGTGGAATGCAAGCCAAGCAAGCGTGGCATTTCAGCAGGAGGAGAATGAAAGGACTAGAGAGATTCATCAATTGTCTTAGAATAATAGATGAGCTTTTTGTGTACAGAAGAGTTCATATATATATACATATATAATATATCTTTGCTTATATCTTTCATTCAAAAATGTTTTTGAAGCCAATAAAACTTATTCAAAATTAACTCTGAGTAGCTTCAAAAGTACCAACTCGTGCAAATATTTGAGATTATTAGGAAGGTTTCTTAACTATGAGAGCAATGGAATGTACAGCCTGGGCAAGTAAGGGCTACTGTCCTTGGAAGTTCCCAAGTGCGGGATAGACAGAAGTGAATCTCTCTCTCTGTCTCTCCTCTCTCTCTGTCTCTCTCTCTCTGTCTCTCTCTTCCCACCCACCTTTCACATTCAGAAATGAGATGAGATCTGCTTAATTGGCTTACTAAGATATCTTCCAGAGCATTTTCTATATTATTTAAGTTGGATCATTCTTTCACACATACTGTTTTCTTTTTTCATCACAAACACAGGAGATCATCAGCAAGCAACAGGCTCTTCTTGGCTTTAATCACTGATATCTAGCAAGCTATGAAAGTAAAGGCATTTTTTTTTTGAAATATAGCCAGTCAGATCCAGTTTTTCTGAGAAACTTCTCTAGTTTAGAGAAGACTTGAGACAGAGGCAGAGCTGAGCAGAAAATCAATGGAAACCCTTCTTTAACACCCCAGTGGTTTGCTCTCGGGGCAAAATTTTCTGCGCACAAGTGCCTCCTCTTATTTTCCTTGTTCTCTGTTTGACGCTATGCAAACATGCATGTCCTTAACTACTCTTTAGGTCCTGGAGGAGGAAGGACATTCTAAGAAGTTATTGTTATGACCAGTAGGGACATTTTGTTACTTCATCAAAGGAATTTATTTTCAAAGAAAAGGGAATGCAGCATTGCTTCCTGCTCCCTGTCCAACTGAGGACAAATCAAACAGCAACCTCTACACTCTTTGAAAGTCATGGACAAAACATCAGCCTGGCTATTCATACCGAGTCAGATTTGCAAATGCAAAAGAATGGATGTCACTTCCTAAAGAATGCCTTCTCTGCTCTCCCTCACAAAGTTGTCTTACCTTCTATTAACGTTCATGTACACATCTTTTATGTTATCATTTATCCTACTTTTGTGTTTAAGAGGCAAAGCAACAGAATGCTTGGCGACTGCTCCCTACAACAAATGTGCCTAGCTTCTAATCACGGCTCTGCCATTGACTAATTCACTTATTAGCCCAATGCCCAGGATATATGAGAAACCCTGGAGAGTCAGGAGTGATAGTGGCTCACAGAATAATCTATCTGGGTTCAAATTCTGAATGTTTGTTACACTTCTTCATAGTCTCCTGAGCCTTAATGTCCCTTGACTACAAAATGGGAGAAGTTACAATCTTGCTGTCAATGATGTGGTTGTGTATGAATCAGGGAATGTGTCTGACTCAGAGGTAACACTCAAGGGAAAGTTGCAGCTAGACTCTTAGGGTTTTCAGGATATTGGCCAGTTTTCCTCGTTACTTTCAGAACTTAGCCCAGGGCAGGAAAATAGTAAGAACTCCTCAATTTATACATTTAGAATTGCTTGGTTAAAGAACCACCTCAAACTGCTCTCCTTAAACATTTACACACACACACACACACACACACACACACACACACACACACACACACACACGTTTAACTACATGGAATACCATAGCAAATACTCCCCCTTCCCCACTCCACACAAATATCAGACATGCCTACAGGTATACATGGCACATGGAGATGTGCCACATATACCATGCATACACAGACAGCATGTATACTCATTTATACACCTCATATATACATAATAAATACTATATACACAACTAACAGGGTTCTCACAGCCTATTCTCATTTCCTTTACTTCCTCCCTTCTCAATGCATTCATCTTTCTTTCAGCTGCTCCACTGCGTTGAAGAGAGCTGTGTGGGCTTCAGGGAAGTGATGATTCAGCTCCCAGGGCCTGTTGCTACAAGCAAAAGGTCTCCCTAGGGCTGAGACCAGCTCCCTAGAAAGGCATGTAGGATGTATTCCAAATTTACATTTTGGCCTGAGGCAAAAGGTGTGGTATTTTTCCTTTTGGGATTGTTAAATAAGATGTGTACCCTGGCCAAGAGACCTTTTCTCTGAGCAAAAGTTGTAGGTAAAGCCAGTCATTCTTTAAGACCCTGCCACCCCCCACCCCCACAACTCACAATGTTGTGCTACTCATCTACTCTCAGAGAGAAGATAGAGTCTGGAAATCTAGAAACTGGAGAAAACAACTCAGATAGGTTTGGTGCAGATGAGAGCACAGGTGATACCCAAGAAATCACTGCCTCCATTTTTCATAGGTGGAGAAACTCAGTCCCAAGCATCAAATCACTGCTTGGAATAGTTAGCAACAGGGGCTTGGGCTAGGCTTCAGGTCTTCAGGCTCCGAGTCCTTTGCTTGTGAATTATTCAGACAATCCATTGCTTCTTTCCCCTCTTAGATCACCAAGCACTTTCAGGTCAGTAAGGGGCTGGAAAAAAAAAACAATTAATATGTATCAAAGGGCAGACAAGCTTATTCTGTAGCCAAAGTCCTGTTTCCTCCAGGAAGGTCAGTTTTCTCAGTATTGGCTGTCAATCCCATCATATACCTTTAATTCGCAACCAGACAACATGTATTCCAATTTCAGAGAATGAGAAGGAGGTACTTAAATCTTTCTGTGGCATTCCTTTGTGCTCACTGCTTTAGAAGTGAAACGTCTTTTTCAAAGCATTACACCCCAAAACTTCTCCAACTGCCTGATCACACAGAACAACCGTCAGACAAGCTCAGTTCACAGATCAAAACTGGCTTAGGGATCTGATTTTATACATAAAGTTTCATGAGAAAACAGCCACCACAATTCATTTATTTACTATCAGTTACTACTTTTGGGCAAAACGACCCAGTTGTGACATGGACCTTCTAGCCTAAAAATCCTAAAATATGTGGTACCTGGTCTTTAACCGAAAACTCTGGTCATTCGTTCGATTGGGTCATCATTTGGGAGCCCTGGAGTATATCATGCTCACCAAAGCTGAGCCAACAGGAGCAAATTCCAAAAGACACAGACCTTCTTCAGAACACCAGATGGGCTTCATTGTGACATTGCGTCTAAAGCCTGCCCTGCCAGACTGCCTTCAAAATTTCAGAGGCTTCTTTAATTGGCTAATGAAATCTTTATTGCACAAAATGATACTTTATTAAAATGTTCTTGTTGGAACGTGGATTCTCTAAAAGCCTATCTAATGTCACACCTTAACAAAGCATCAGGCACCCCTTTCCCTCAGTGTGCTTACTCATTCTTCCCTACAATTAAATGTGCTTAGTTCTCCCTGTTTTGTTTAATTTCTAATGCTGAGGATCCAACCGAGGGCCTTGTTTCTTCCAGGCAAGTGTTCTACTATGGAACTATATGCCCAGCCCAGATATAGGAAGTTTTGAGCCATGTTTCCATGTATATCTTTTTGGTCTGAATCTACTGTCTTGATAAAAGCATGCCTAGCAGGGCTGGCCCCAGAGCTGGGAGATGCTTCCAGAAGCTGACTCTGCTTCCTTTATTCCTCTTGTTGTTGCCTAGCAACAATTTGAGAGGAGCCAGAGAGATTCCAAAGGCCTGCAGACCTGGCACAAAACGACCTGTGAGCCATTATTGAGAAATGATCCCTGAGTTACATTCCGCATTGCACTCACAATTTCATGCACGCTTGTATATTCACACACCCTGTGTGTGATGATCATCGTTATACGAAGGGATTTTCTGTGTCAACTCTCAACCAAGCCATTTTTACTGGGGGGAAAGAACAATGTATAATGACAGGCTATCAGCAGGATATGTGTTCCTTGAGGAGACACAATTTCAAACGTGCTTTAGACCTGGTGCTTAAAATCTATTAGTTTCTGTAGAACTAGTATGTGGTTTAAATATTTGTGTTTATTCATAGTTTAATCAAACTGGTTAGTGCTGTATGAATGAAGATGTTTATAAGTAATAGTGAGAGTGCTTTTACTTTATTTTTTTTAAAGATTAAACTAGGTAGAAGTTTCTAGGACTTTATAAAATGTCAGAAATAAAACAAGAAAGTTGTAAGTCACTGTCATTGCCCATACATAGCAGTTGCTTGTTATAGAGGTCCTTTTTTCCCCTGTGGGTTGTATCCCCTCTCCATCTGAATTTGGACACAAAATGTTTCCGCATCAGTCATCTAGGCCTTACCAAACACACCTAGAGTAGAGGCTTGCAAAGCTCTCATATGTGTCTCTCCTTCTGCCCTTGCATGGTTGTTTGCTTGGAAATGGATTCCTGCCTACTTGATGAGACCAAGCTTGGAGTAACTTGCTGGAGGATGAAAGACTAGACAGAGAGGAATTATCCAAGCCAAGGTCATCCTGGACCATGGGGAGAAACAAGGTCAGCCAGGATCAACAGGGCTGCTTGCTTCTCAGCTGATTTGCAAATTGTATGTGAGCCCAGACAAGACCAATCAGGCCCAGATCACCTATTCATTTATAACATACAATACGTGGCAGATACTAAAACCACAAACTTATAGAGTGATTTTTAACAGGTGTAAGGAACTGATAAAAATGAGTATACACTATTACTTCAGTACCAGTAAATTATTTGTTCCATGGTGAAAAAATTTTTTTCATATTTTTTATTGTAATTAATAGAAGGGTTACATGATGTTTGCCAGATAGATGGTGCATTAATTCCCATACATTGATACCCTTTCACATGTCTTGGTCCCCATTTCCCTCCCCCCTCCCCCCACCCCTCATCTTGTTTTCCCCCCTTCCCTACCTAATTTCAAATAACCAAATACAAATATATCCGATATATCAGGTAACGAAGTGAGATACTGTAACAATATGAGATAACCAAGAGACGGCAAAAGAGATGAGAGATAACACAGTACCTTAAGAACAACAATCATTCATTATATGGCTTATGTTTCTATATCCTAGAGATCCTTTCACTTAGTGTCCTACTATATGGCCTTTTGTATCAAGGTTTTGCTCTATTGCAAATCTCTGCTAGGAGAGCCCAAGATTTCTACTGATTATGACAAATGAGGGAAACCATTGAGCCTATGTTCCTTTGAGTCTGGCTTACTTCACTTAATATGATCTTTTTTTTTTTTTTTTTTTTTGCCAGTCCTGGGCTTGAGCTCAGGGCCTGAGCACTGTCCTTGGACTTTCTCAAGGCTAGAGCTCTACCACTTGAGCCTCAGTACCACTTCCGGCTTTTTTCTATGTATGTGGTACCGAGGAATTGAACCCGGGTCTCCATGCATGCTAGACAAGCACTTTAACCACTAGGCCAAACTCCCAGCCCCTAATATGATCTTTTCTAAGTCTTTCCATTTCCTAACAAATGGGGCAATGTCATTCTTTCTGACAGCAGCATAAAATTCCATTGTGTACAAATACCATATCTTGTTGATCCACTCATCAACTGAGGGACATCTAGGTTGGTTCCATATCTTTGCTATGGTAAATAGTGCTGCAATGAACATTGTTGTGCTAGTGGATTTAGTATGCCTTTGTTTCTGGATGACTGGGTAAATGACAAGTAGTGGAATTGCTGGGTCATAGGGGAGTTCTATATTTAGCCTTTTGAGGCACTGCCATACTACTTGCCATAGTGGTTGAACGAGTTTGCACTCCCACCAACAGTGTAGTAGTGATCCCTCCTGGCCACATCCCCTTCAGCATCTGTTGTTATTAGATTTCTTGATCCTGGCCATTCTAACTGGAGTGAGGTGGAATCTCAGAGTTGTTTTGATTTCCATTTCTTTTATGGCCAGAGATGTCAAGCAATTCTTCATGTGTCTGTAGGCCATCCTTATTTCTTCTTCAGAAAAGACTCTCTTTAAGTATTTGGCCCATCTTTTAATGGGATGGTTGTTACTTTGGAGATTAGTTTTGGAGTGATTCAATTTTTTGAGTTGTTGATATATTTTAGATATGAGGCCTTTGTCTGTTGTTTGGTTGGTGAAGATCTTCTCCCATTCTGTAGGCTTCCTGATTAGTTTACTAGCTATGTCCTTTGCCATACAAAAGCTCTGCAGTTTAATGCAGTCCCACTTATCCAGCCTTTCTCTGATTTGTTGTGATTCTTGGTCCTTATTAAGAAAGTTTCAGCCTGTGCCAAGGAGGTCTAGTGTCCATGGTGAAAATTTAAGCTTGCAATATTCTAAGCCTGTGAGTAGCTTTCCTTCCCTTTACAAAGAGTGGTGGTCCTGATGTCCACAGAAAGAAATCATGGTCAAATTAGTGGTTTCCTCCTGCATTAAATGCCAGCCCAGCCCATAGAGACAAATAATCAACAAATAAAACAACTGCTAATAAATTAATTTGAGAGTATATTGCAAAATGTTTCACAGTGTTTATAGGAAAGAAATCTGGGCATATATAATTTAAGGTATAAATAGTGTACTGTTGTTCTCAGCTTGGGAGAAAAAGGCTCAGCCAAGAAAAGAAGTGGTCTTTTTCATTTTCTGTAGACATGGCTGCCTTCTTGAATGTCTGTGTCAGCATGTTGGTGACAAGGGAGACTGAGTAAGACACTATTATGGCTTAAATTAGAGCATGAGACACAATTGGTTCACAAAAGTAGAAAAGAAAAGCTGCAAGAAGTGACCAAAGGTGAGAGGGATATTGTCACAGCTTTGATACCAGGCTTTGTGGGTGACCCAGCCTGGAGGAATGGTACTGATTGGTTCTGCACCTCCCTGCAAGCAGTCAAGTCTTCCTGGCAGTGAAAAAATCAAAGCAATAACAAACAACCACAGAGTTCTTCAATTGGATTTTGTGACATGCAAATTAGGTGAGTCAGTATGCAGTACATGATAGGGAGTCAGAGCTAATTAGAGAGAGTATGCAAATATATGCTATTCACTCATTTACTTGGGTAATCTGTTATACATTATGAGCCATAAATACAATACAAAAATTTCACTCATTTCATTCACAAATTCATTTATCCATTCATTTAAGATATTTATTGAGCTAATATACTGGGCACTAGAGAAATAAAAATGAAAAAGGTCAGTATTCCTGTATTCCAGGAATTCCCAGATAAGGAAGGAAGGAAGGAAGAAGGAAAACAAGGAAGCTATCTTTGACTACCCTAGAAATTACTTGAGAGGGGTGGAGATATTCCACTAAAATTTTGTAATAACACAAAAGGACCCTTTGTTTGACATGGTCTTGGAGATCAAAGATGGTTTCACTGAAGAGGTTACACATGCTCATGCATTATTAAGTTTCAGAAAAAAACAGTAATTAAGGATTGGTTGAAGCAGATGTTATCAAAAGTGGGTCTTGAGTTGCAGGTAAATTTTAATGAGTGACAGCTCATTCAAAACTGAGAAGGTATGAATACTAGTTGGCAGAAAGTGACAGGAAAATTTATGCTCAGAGATCATTCAGGCCAGTTTGGGAGACCTGGGAGGAGTGTGTAAGGACACAGGGAGCAGGTGAAAAACTCTGTCTGGAGCCAGGTGTGGGAGCATCTGGAATACCCAGATGCAATGTGAGCTCATTTCTTCTGTGCCACATCACACCTGCCTGGACCCACTATGGGAACATGAGAGGAAAGGTTGCCTCCATGCAAGATAAGAGCAGATGGTGAGATGAAGAGACCTCAGGGAAACAAAACTCGAATGTATAGTCTATGAGAATCATCCTGACAGGTTAATGAAGGGCAAAAAATGAAACTGAGTTATTTGAGGCAAGGGTGATTTGAGCAGAAATTAGAATGTAAATGCCACTGGGAATATTCACTTCTCTTAATACCTACTTAGAGGAACAATCATTTCTTCAGGTGGAAATGAGTAGCAGGCTGGAAGTTGGGTAAGATAAAAAAGAACTTATGATTGGATTTTGATTAAATCACACATATAGCCTTTTCTCACAAACCTATGTGTGCATACTTACACATAATGAAAAAGGGAAGAGAGAAGAAGAAGAAGCAAAGAAAGAGGAGGAAGAAAGAGTGAGGAGGAGAGAGGAGGAAAGTAAAGGAGAGAGGGAGAAGGGAAAGGGAGAGAAAGAAGGAAGAAAGAAAGGACGGAAGGCAGGAAGAAAGAAGGGAGGGAGGGTGGGAAGGAGGGAGAAAGGATGAGAGGGAGGGAGGGAGGAAGAAGGAAGGAAGGGAGGAAGGAAGGAAGGAAGGAAGGAAAGAAGGAAGGAAAGAAGAGAGGGAACCAAAGAAATTAGCTTGGTGAGAGGATTTGAATGACAGCGCTAAAATTCCTCAGGTTCTGGTATAGCAGAAAGAACACCAGATTTAGAGCCCTGGGGCCTTTAATTGGTCCAATAAGGGGAAGAAGAGACACCTCAACAGAAGCAAAGGAATGATGGACCACCCTGGACCATGGAAACAGTACAGACTCAGAGCCTGCAGTGAGTGAAAACCAAGCTGGTTTGGGTGGTCCCATGGTACGGTGTCACCATGGGACTCAACCAAACCAAGAGAGCAAATTGAGGCAAAGTAAAATCACAGCAGATAAATGAAAGATGAATCACCTTTGTACATGGAAGCATAACCTCATTCTGTTATATAAGTTCAAACTCTTTAAATTTGCCGTAATTTACTTACTGTTTGCCTAAGCAATAATAATCTCCTCTTGATGGAGGGCTCGCTCCTTATTTTTTACTACCTACCTTTATGTCTTGGTGAATAGTAGGCATTTGATAAATGTTGTGAAAGTGACTGTTTCCTTTAGGAATTTAGCTTGTGCTATTTTTTTTTTACTTTTCTCTACAGCTTTTAAATATATCTTTATTATCTTTAAGTAGTTGCACAAAGGAATTGACATTCAACAAAGCAGTTTAAGAACACAGTGCATCTTGATTAATGTCGCCCTTTCATGTTCCCCTGCTCCTCCCAGCCTCACTCCTTTCCTCAACTTGCTTAATTACGCAGCGTGTGCACTGAATTTACGACTGTAGCTTATACAGGTTGTAACAGCAAAGTGAAAGGGCTGACTTTTGGTTTGGGGTGGTCTCTCCACCCCTTTTCCTTAGCTCACTCTCTCCGAATCTGTGTCACAGTCTTTCTACAATCAAATTGGGAGAAAAAGAACCAGAATCTCATTCTGGCTAACATAAAGAACAGATAACAGTGTCATATGTCCTGTCTCCCACAGACTCTCATTCATTAAATGGTGCCAGTCCTTGGCAAGGGGACTGCATTCCTATAGCATGTGGGCTCAATGGGAACAGCTGGAAGAGAGATCTTAGCTTGAGATCTTAGATTTGAGATCCCTCAAAATATGTACTAGTGGCCCTGGGTCATAGTGCTTGGGAGAATGTCATGCTTTGCTTGAGAGTAGGCTTTGCTGTAATAACTAATGAAGAATGTTTAGATTTTTGTGGGGGTGTATGTGTGAGGGTGGGGAGAGTAGCACTCTTTCTTAATCCTCATTAAGGCAAAGAAAAATTTAATCTGGGAGTTTAAATTTCTGTCTCAGATAAGCTTCTCTGTTTCATCCCTCTTTTTAAGTCCAATTTTATTGCTTCCTCCTTGTGAATGAAAGATCACACAGGCCTGGGTGTCTGAAGGTTATCTATAGCTTTGCCTAAAATGGTTATAATTGGAGAAATGAAATAGTGCTAACTGCCAAGCCTGAATAACATTATAACATTATGCAAAACGCAGGCGCTTTAGGAGAATAAAGCAATGATGACAATGCAAATCAGAGCCAGTGAAGGTCAGACATTTTGCATAAAGCTCCTTACAACCTAATTCATGTGAACTTTTCCTGAGCAAAGAAAAGTGACTTACTGGGGCTTTTTCAAAGAGTATTACCTGAGAGCCCTGGTCTGCAGGTGGCCAGGCTGGCCTCAGGATTCTATGAGGGGCAGAGCTAAGCTGAAATGACAGAACCTTTGCTCAGAAATAAGACGGTCCAGCCTTAGGGTTGCACTTGGCTGGCTTTCTTAACCGTTTGGTAGCAGAGAAGAATGGAGGTTGCTTGGAAACAGGCTGAGACAGTATGTACGGGTTGCTGTGCTTATTATCTTCTTTATTCTCAGAGGCACCACAAGCAAGAGGTTTTGTCTTTATTTTTACCAGTCAAGAAGGGCTCAGCAGTTAAACTTTAAGACCCACACAGGTACATATTGTAGCTGATATGTGTGCACTCTGAGGATCAAGGCTTTCCTCTTCCTTAGACTCCTAGAAATAACTGGTACCTGTGACTGAGGAGAAGATCAGCTCTAGCTCTTCCTGTAAGGTATATATACATGGTGGGCAGGGTGCTTCATAGCATCCGATGTCCCCTAACATCCAATGGCTTATCTTCATTGAAGCTGGGCTTCAACTGCCAATGTTTTTTTTAAGCTCAATGAGTGAGCCGTACTTTCTAATGCCATTAGGAAGCTCAAGTGTAATCCAATGCAAGAAAGCTGTATATAGTGAAACAAGAGATCAAAAGATCTGACTTCCTGGATTCGCCCCTGGTTCCACTATTTACTATGTGCTTAGCTTTAGGCCGTTTTCTTGGTCCAGAGAATGGGTTATTTCAAACACATGCCTAGGAGTAGGGTGAGTAGCCATTTGAGCTCATAGTGCAGAGCAGAGAAGTGAGTTCCTTCATCAAAGTTCTGTGTTAGTACTGCAGTGTTCTACATAAGCTCTGAGTGTCCTACTGCCATGCACCAGCCAAGGACAGAGAAAAATTTCCATCATGACCAGAGCCACTTCCCAGCAAAAGCTCATCTAGGTGGCTATCTTTGAAAAGACAAAGCCGTTCATTAGACTCACTCGAGAGATAGACTGACATTCAAGGTCTGTCTTCCATGTTTAAATGGCAACCTGCTTAGGTTGCACATGAAAACTTAGAGCTTTTTTTTTTCTTCTTCCTTTTTAAAATTTTTGTCAGCCCAGGGGCTTTAACTCGGGGCCTGGACACTGTCCCTTAGCTCCTATTGCTCAAGGATAGCACCCTGCCAGTTGAGCCATAGCACTACTTCCCGCTTTTTCTGTGATCAATCAGAGATAAGTCCCAATGGTTTTGCTGTGTAGTGTGGCTTTGAACTTCTATCCTCAGATTGCTGCATCCTGAGCAGCTAGGATTGCAGGCAAGAGCCACCAGCACCTAGTGGAAGTAAAATTATTATTATATTATTATTGTATATTATTGTATAATTCGCATAAGCAGATAATGTGTAGTGTATAGAGATACTGGAGAGGAGGGTGGCTGTGGCAGTCACTCTCAGTTCTAAAGGATTCCGGAGAGAAAAAGGGTACATATGTTAGAGGAGAAAAAGAACAGGTTTTTAATTCTGAGCACTCAAGGGTTCAAACTACACAGACCAATTACTTGACTCTGAAACAGAATGTCCCACGTGGGGGAGGTGGTACCTATTTCGCAGCATCATTGTGAGAATTGTTGGTATGACTACAACTTTAGTAGAATGTCTGGCTCACTTTTGAAACTGATTGCTCACAGAAAGCATCGGATCTAATGGTAGCTGAACATTGTCAGGTGTGACGGCATTCACAGCAGCTGAAGGAGAGCCTTAAAGATGACAGATTCTGCACTCCGAATGTGGAGAAAGCAGGGAGGAGAAGAAAGAGGGCAAAATGTGGTCCTGAGGGCAGAGGAAGCCTCTTGATGGGAACCACATCATAGACGACCCTGTCTGCTTCTTCCCTGGTTGTGGGCAACGACTCTGCCAGCTGCTGTCTCTTGCTGCAAATCACCATTAGCCAGGTTCCATTGAACACTCCTTTTCCCCTCTGTAAAAGTCCATTTTCTTGCCCCCTCAAATAAAATTGAGATGATATAAACCTGCTCATGTCAGTGGATGTTAAGGGAGCTTGGCTGTGTGCCGGGAAGTATAGATAGAAGAAATAGATACATTTGGGGCCGGGAGTTTGGCCTAGTGGTTAAAGTGCTTGCCTAGCATGCATGAAGACCCGGGTTCGATTCCTCGATACCACACACATAGAAAAAAGCCAGAAGTGGTGCTGAGGCTCAAGTGGTAGAGCTCTAGCCTTGAGAAAGTCCAAGGACAGTGCTCAGGCCCTGAGCTCACGCCCAGGACTGGCAAAAAAATAAAGAAAGAAAGAAAGAGATACATCCTTCCACTTTGCATCCAGGTCTTAAGGAAGTTGTAGGGAACCTTGTTTTCATTATGGAGTGACTGCAATGAGGCCAAGAAGACCAGTTTACTATGGACAGGGAGGTTGAAGGATGGAAGATAAAGGACACCCTTACAGGGACCCTCCAGCCAGCTCATTACCTAGCCTATCTATCTATTTTTACCCTCCGGATGGATGAAGAAGAGGAGCTAATGTTTGTCTTAGCTACTGTGAAGACGAATAAGAACAATTTCATTTTTCAACCCACATTCTTTTTCAAAACATTTTCTTTATTATGACTGTACAGGTGATATGCAGAGGGGCTGTGGTGACAAAAGTCAGATACAGAGTACATTTCTTTTGAAACAGTGTCACCCCTCCCCTCGCTCTTTCCCAGTTTTTCCCTTCTGGCCCCACTCAGAAATTGTGGAGTTCATTTTTAACACGATGTATAGTGAGTACCACGGCTGCATTTGTTCACCTTTTGTCCTCCGTTTTCACGCCCCTCCTTTTAGCCCTCCTAAAGACAGATAAATAAATGAATTAGACAAGAGGAAATGAAAATCAAACAGCAACAAAGCAAACCACGCTTCCTAACTGATCATATACACCTAAAGCTCTGAAAAAGTTTGCTCTAAGGAACATGGTCTGGCCAATCTTCTACGTTTAGTGACCCTCACAGCTCTTAGAGAAGAGACCAGAAAAAAAGCTGTTTTGAGGCCAGGAGAAAGAGAATTCCATTAATTAGAGGTGTCTGGGAAACATCCCATATGCATTTCTAGGGTGACTGTCATGGTTATTGGGCACCGTAGCTATATAGTATATTTATATGTTTGTGAATTGTAACCATAATCAATAGTGTGGCCTTTTGCACTTTGTTGCATCTTGTTTCTATAGCTTTTAGAGAGGTCACCTGGAGCCAGGATGGGCTGGAATGAGAACTATTTAGATAAAATGATTCACCCAACATTCAGAAATCATAACCATGCGATCCCCCAAAAAGAGATCCAGTCCACTGCTCCAGTAAAATGAGAAGCATTCCTGACATTCGCTCAGTGTTTTCCACCAGGCTGTAAGGGTGCAATTCCTTTGACAACTCTACATGTGCTTGAAAACTCTGAGGAGCTCTGGGGCATCTTCTCAAGGCACAGATGACGCTTTGGTTACTACAGGTATAAGCTGTTATACACAAGCACCATTGTTGGTACAAAATTTGCTTCTATCAAGTTTCAGAGAAGAGAAGGCTATGAGTCATACTGAAATTGTATATTCGTATGAAATCACCATGTCTAATCCTGCTAGAATGCATTGCCCATTTGGGCTGCAAAAACATTGAAGACTTTTGTTTGGTTTCATCTATGGTTAACCAAGACAGTGTGTGCTGATAGACAGGAGGGTATATTCCACAATATAATCTGAGTCCACACTATTGCCATGTCCTAGTTTGTTTCCCTTCTTTGTGTCATTGTGCAGACAATTCCTGGATTGCATTGCTTTTATTTCTATTTTGTGTATGGATGCTGCCAAGAGAAATGGAAAAGTGATGAGCTTACATTATGGTGTAAATGATTTATTGTATTCCATTTGCTTGGCTTGGTGAATTTGGATAAACTGAAGCAGGGAGTTTTGGACATATTTGTCTCACCTTTGCTTCATAATAAAAATGTTTTGTGCCTCTAAACTTGGTTCCTTTGACCACTGTGTTCTTGCTTGAGTTGCCCTTCTCCCAGCTGTATCTTGCAGTGTTGTAATCTCCATAGTACTTAGTTCAAAGGTCCTCATCTCCATAAAACTTCTAATGGGCTGCTTTCTCAAACTTCATATTTCCTTGACTATCTCTGTTCTTGAGACTCGTGCCATTCCATGCATTCATTCACTTATCTTTTGCTTTGTCTTTCTTGAATTCTAGAAGGGGATTCAAGAAAAATCGAAGAATAACACTATTCGGTAGAAAATTACTCTCTGGAAAGTGTTATAAGGAGGAGGCAGTTAATGTTATGAGGAGGATTTGACACAATCAGGAACATCCTGGTGGAAGTGCCAAAGGATGTGGGTATCAACTTGTGCTCACCAGGGTAGAAGGAGATAACCAGGCAGAAGCAATTGCTTCTGATATGTACAGGGTTGTGGATTTGAAGGAGGACTAAATGAGACTGTGAGTGTTCTAATTATTGTTCCTGCTACTTGGTACATGCCCAGTAAATGGTGACTGCCATGGTTACTAACATCCTAGCTTTATAACTCTGCTTGCGTATTGCAGGTATGTCCAATAGCATAGCATTTTGGACTTTGTGAAAGTAGGTTAAAATTGTCTAATTATTAGGTTTTCAGAGGCTCCATTTTTTTACTATAGTATGTTGCAATGAAACAAAAACAATTGAATTTTGACTCCAAGTTGGATACATCTAATTATCTTTATGTCTACATTTCTCCTAAGGTATATGATTTTTTGACTTCTGATCATTAATAGTAATTAAAAGCAGAAATTTTTGTGACAGTGTTTATTAAATTTTAAATGTACATATAATCTGACTCAGCAATTCTCTAAGAATCTATCCAGTTGACCTGTGTATGAGCCTAACCATACATCCACAAGTGTTGACTTTAGTGTTGTTTATAAATGTAAGATCCTAGAAATCACCCAAATGCCCACCAATTGGAAAGTGTTCATGTACACATTCTCCATTCCCTGTCCATGAAAGACTTGAGAAGATTTTCAAACAATGAGGACCATCTATATAGATCTGAGCACTAAGAAATCTAAGGCCAATTTCAAAGTGAAAGTAAATTAAGTCCCATCCAGAATGATCTCACTTTTTAAATTAATTTTTTAAAGAATTTATTAACATTGACTTTTACATCATATTTCAATTGACATATTTAACAAACAAGTATTCAAGAAAGGAATCTCTATATAATCACTGGCACTTAGATTTTAGAACATAATTAAAATTAGGCTGAGGGTTTGTATGTCATAGATACATATTAATCTATGTGATAAAATATCTCTATAGAGTCATAGATTTTTATGTCTAGTAGTTGTATTTATATTTCCAGTACCATGTCTATAGCATTGGGTACACAAATATTGAGTTCTCGCTCTTGTACTGTTTGGATCTAATAGCCACATATTAAGGATATCATGCATGCACCTTTCGTTCCTTTGGTCTTGACTTGTTTCACTCAACATGATTCACTCTAGATTCATCTACTTCTCTGCAAATGCCATTATTTTATCTTGTCTGTTGGCTATGTAGAATTCCATTGTTTATATATACCACATTTTCTGTATCCATTCATCTGCAGTAGGGCATCTGGATTGATTCCATCGCCTGGCTATTGTGAATAGTGCAGAGATGAACATAGCTGAGCAGGTGTCCTTATAATATCTTGGGTCATGAAGTTCAGGATAGATGCCCAGAAGTGGCATGGCGGGATCATAGGGAAGGTCAATTTTCAGTTCTTTAAGAAACCTCCACACTGCTTTCCAGAGTGGCTGAACTTGCTTACAATCCCACCAGCAGTGCAGTAGGGTTCCTTTTTCTCTACAACCCTGCCAGCATCTGTCATTCAGAATGATCTCATTTTTGAAATCAAAACCATAGAGACAATGAACTGCACATCCTCAGAATTCAGACTACCTGTGTTCAGATCTCAGTTCCTCCAGTACTCACTGGGTGAGTGGGTGAAAATTATTTACTTTCTTTGGTATCAATTTTATAGAAGGAAAAACAGTACATGCCTCAGAAAGTGAGGACTAACTTACTTGAAGGCTTCCTCTGTAGTAATAACAGTGATGACGATTACATGTATACATAAATGCAGAGGAAAATCCATAGAATGATTTCAGAATTTCCAGTGGACTATTAATGAATGAAATAAATGATGTCATCACCTTTATATCATAGTTCCTTTCATTGAACCAAGGATGCAAAACCTAAAGAAGGCAGACATAACCCGTGAAGCTCAGCTCCTCATGGCTTTTGCTCTGCTGTCTGATGACCAAATCCCAAGAACACCATTTTCTGCCCAAGTTGGGTTCAGAGAGAGGGAGAACATAGCACTTAGAATGTGAGCTGCAGGGAAAGGGATTTACAACACTGCAAGAATCTGGAGAATTGTGGCTGTTAACATCCTGAAGAATTTGGTTTGCAACCAGTAAGCTCTCATGAATGACCATCTGAACTCAATTTTAGGAAGGCCACTTTCTCCGACTGCAGAAAAAAATATGACATTAGTTTCTAGGAGTCTTTTCCCCAAAAGAGGAACTGTTTAAAATTTCATTTTTATTGTTACTATAAAGGTGATGTACAAAGGGGTTACAGTTATATAAGTCAAGTAAAAAGTGCATTTCTGTTTGGGCAATGTCAGCCCTTTCCCTCACTGTCTCCCAGTTTTCCCCTGAATAAGGAATCTTAAGATGCAGATTTTCAAAGGATCAGAAAGCAGGTATATTTCATTCTGTCTCTCATCTCTTATCCTGCAACTCTCCTATACTTCTACTTCTTAATCACTTTTTCATTTGGTACTTTAATTTAGCATTGAACTTGGTCCAAGGCTAAGTTCATATTTTTCTACTCATCTACTAAGCTCATCTTATAGAGGATAGCCGAGAAGGCAGGGGCTAGAGACTCTGAAAGGAAAATGCACAGAGAGGAATCTCAAGTGTTGTTCCTTACATGACTTCATGCTTTGAAGTTTTTGAAGCAAGAAAGTACTCACATCAGTGGCTTATGTCTGTAATCCTAGCTTCTCAGGAAGCTGAGATCTGAGGGTTGCTGTTTAAGCCAGCCTGGGAAGGAAAGCTGTGGGACTTTTATCCCTAATAAATTACTCAGAATACTTTGAAAATGGTGCTGTGATTCCAGTGGTAAAGCAGTAGCCTTGAGCACAAAAAAGCTCAGGGACAGTACCCAGGACCTGAGTTCAAGCCCCAGTCTTGCAAAAATGAAGGAAAGAATGAACAAAAGAAAGGAAGAAAAAAAAGAAAGGCAGGAAGGAAGAAGAAAGAGGAGGAAGGGAGGAAGGAAAGAAAGAAAGAAAGAAAGAAAGAAAGAAAGAAAGAAAGAAGGAAGGAAGGAAGGAAGGAAGGAAGGAAGAAAGAAAAAAATACACACCAGTAATTAGTGAGTACCTTTATTTATTTTGTTTATGCCAGTACTGGGGCTTGAACCCAGGACATGAGTTCTGTCTCTTAGCATTTTTACTGGACTGGTATGCTACCACTTGAGCCACAGTTCCGCTTCTGGCTTTTTAAGCGTAAGTTGGAGATAAGAGTCTCACAGAGTTTTCCTGCCTGGGTTAGCTTTGAACTGTAATCTTCAGTTCTCAGCTTCTTGAGTAGCAAGGATACACAGGTATGAGCCACCCATGCCTAGTCAAAGCATGGTTTTAACAAAGGAAGAAAGTTCTTGCTTCCTTTATCACAACATCTGCCTACAGAGAGAACATTGGATGATAACACACAATGAGCGAAGAGGTCAAAGGACAAGCTCCACAGTACTGTGTTTAATTCTTTACCTACACAAAAGCACAGGAACATTACCATGGAAGTCGACACCTTTCTTCAATTTCTCCTTTAATAATACCTTATAGTGTATGTTTTATTCTTTCATGTTCCTGACCTTTTAGACTTGGTATTGTACAGCCTTTATACTTTACAGAAAATTATAGACAGAATTGCTAATTACCCTGAGATATTTCAGAAATAATCTCTAAAAGCAATGTACATTTTCCATAACATTAGTACAATTATTATACTCATCAAAATTATCAGTAAGTTACAAATGGCAAATATTTTCCTGTCCATGTGTAAATGTCCTCTGTCTACCCATTAATTTCTTTGATAGCTGATTTGCTCAGACTCAATACAACCCTGGGGAGTTTTGGGTGACTTTTTGAAAGGCCTGGGAAAGGCATTCAGTTGCCTTGAACCTCAACTAAAATGAAGCAATGATAGCAGATAGCCTTACTCTTCTTGAGCGATGGCTTCACATGCCAGGGCCAAATTACTTATCCTTCTTGCTTAATGACCATGCAGCAGAGTGGAGACAGACCCCTGATTTCCCACTGGCACAACCAATATGAAAATCACATGCAAATCTGAGCACACTTTGGAAACTTCCCTTAATGGGGTCAGTGAGAAGTGAAACGCGGGAGGATTATTTCTTCTATTAGGAAAGAGAATATGTTCTTAGATTTCTTGACCCGAGGCTTTGTTGGTTTACAGCAGTTGGGACTCTACTTCCTTTCTCGGGGGAAGGGATTTCAACCAGTGAATAGCAGCGTCTGGCTTAAATGTGGAATTTAAATGATTTGTTCTGAGCAGCAAATCTCCTTAGCTGGTCAGTGTGGCTGCTGCTCTGCACATTGCCCCCCGGCTACCTCGGGAGTCGCCAATTCAAGTCCTCATTCCACAGTGACTCCAAGTGACCTCCGCTTGAGCTGTAAAAATCACTCACATCTGCTGGAAGATGAGGGTGTTGACCCAGAGCTCCTTAAGCTAATTTCTGGCTCTGAAGCACCAGGATTCCTTAGAAAGGTCCTGATTTTTTTTTTAACTCTAAATTCCTCCGGCTGGTGTTGGTAGATATTCAGGTCATACATAATCTTCAATGAGATCCCCTGCTACTCCCCAAACAAAAGAAAGGAGGAAGGAAAGGAGGGAGGGAGGGAGGGAAGGAAGGAAGGAAGAAAAAAAGGAAGGAAGGGAGGGAGGGAGGGAGGGAGGGAGGGAAAGAAGGGAAAGAAAGGAGGAAGGACCAAAGAAAAAAGAAAAGAAGGAAAGAAGATAGAGTGTGAGAGAAAAAAAGAGAAGCCTAGATGTTTCCTTACATGTAAATTGTATTGGTCAATCTTATTTATTATTTGTAAAGCATCTCTCTGTATATTCATTCATTCAAATGGATGTGCTGATTCCTATAAAGGATCATAAGCAATGAAATATGAGAGACAGTCTCATGGGTCTTTTGTGGCAGATCTTGAGCACTGAAATATCAGAAAAGAGCAAGCTCCTTCAAAGATGAAGTTGGTGAGGGTTTCAGTGGTCAGCATGGGCACTGTATGTGGGCCCCTCTGTGCCACATGCCACCATCTAACTTAGAGCACTGAGAGGTAGAAGCACAGAAAACTGAATCTTCAAAGGTCTTCCATGCAGGACTTTATTTAATCCACAGCACAACTACAAGAGGTCTGATCATTCCCATCGTGCAGGTAAACAGATTTCGAAGGCTATTTTAAATAGGCTATGTAAGAGCACAATGGGAAATTGTGTAACTGAATTTGCAGTTCTGATGACTTAATTCATACATTACATGATTTTTAAGTCTGTGAATTAATTCTTGGTTCTATTCTTTGTTTATCATGTCCTCTGAACCGACCTATGCTTCATCAAAGAAACATGTTATTCTACTATAAAAATAAGGAATACAAAAGGAGGCTGACAGTATGTGATGACAAAGTACCCCCTCTTCTCATTGTCAGCTTATCTGTTCACATTCTTATTTGCAAAAATGGGTAGACATTGATACTCCCAGGACTAATAATTGAGAACGTATGTGATTCAAAGTGATTTCTAGTGTGTTGGTTGGTTGGTAGATTTTTTTGGCTGTTGTTTCTTCAGCAAGTACTCTTTGGTTACCTAATATTAAATGAACTAAGCTGAATCAATTTCAGGTCTCTATCCCTATCCTTCCCGAGTGGGATCATTCTTCCCCACTTCTTGTCCTAGTCCTTTTCTCTCTAGATCTCAGAAAGGGCTGCTTCCCCAGATTAGAATAGGCTCCTGGTACACATTCTCTTTGCAACACTAGCCTCCTCTTCTGCAAACATGTGTTTATATACAAGATAGGTTAATCCACAGCTTCCAGAAGTTGACTCTAGAATCAAGTTGTCTAGGTAAATGAGGCTTTACTAAACAGCTAGAACATTCAGGCTCTGCATGCCTCTGTTTCCTCATCTGTGGAAGGAGACTGATGGCAACACCAGAAAGGATCCGTAGGACTGTGGTACCAATCATGTCAGTTAACCTAATCCATTGAAAGCCCTTAGGAGACTGCTCGGCATACAACAAACACTCATTCATATTAATTCATCATCAACATTTTCAGTGGGCAATGGTTCTTACTGAAGGAGGACTGAATGGATGACCCAAGTGGTAGAGTTCCTACCTATCAAGTGTGAGGCCTTGAATTCAAACCCCAGTATTACAGTTTTCTTTTAGTTCCACTGAAGCAGATATTGTGTCTCTCTCATTTACTGCTGTGCCCTTAGGGTCTACCCACCTTGTGGATAGTTCAAGTATTTATTGCATGCTCTGCTTACAACTTTCTGAATCATATTCTACTGAATAGCTGCTATGTTCTGGGAAATTTTACATGTATCATACTTTATAGTTCCATAAATCAGTTATCATTAGCCACTGAGAGAATTTAGATTCAGAGAATTAAATTTGCTTACCTTGGGTCACACAGAGATTAAGGAGTTAAGGTAGTATTGAAAACCAGGACTTGGTGACAAGGCGTGGTGCCCTTTGTCTGCCCCTCTTTGTGGCACAGGATGAACACTGAGTCTTATGTAAACCCTATGCAAATTTTTGGCTCTGGTTTCACAACACCAAAGCCAAAGCAAAGTAAGCAGAAGTTAACAAAAGAATCACTGTCATATGATATTTAAATAAAAAAGAAATAAAAGATACCTCCTCCTTCTTTCTTAGATACCCAAATTAGCTGATGAATTTTGGGCAGTGACCAATAAAGCATGAAGGGTCTTCCTACAAAGGCCATGGATGTCTGAGGAGGAGACTAAAGATGTGTTTTGTTAGTGTTGAATCATGAGTGGCCTTCAGTAATCTCCTGGGCTGTGCTGTCCTGAGAGAATGCCAGAATTGGTCTGCTCAGCTAAAGACCAATGGAGTCAAGAATCCAATGTATATCCTACAAAAATAAGAAGAGAAGGGAAGGGGTGGGTAGAGGAGGGATGGGTGGGGATGCCATTGATCAAGGTTTATTATATTCATAAGGTGTTTTTGTTAAATGCAAACTGCATTTAATTAACTATTTAATAATAATTTAAAACAAAATCCTCACTGGAGGCATAGGAAAACAAACACCAGTGAACTGCTACTATTCATACGAATGAAAAGATTTTGTGTCAATGCTGCTCTAATACCATGCGCCCCTGTGTCACCTGGGAAATATCAGTGAGAAGGGCTGGGGAGGAGCCTGGGATGGAGCATTTCTAACCCTCTTACAGCTGAGCCAGTGGCTGCTAGGCCATAATCCACCTTAAGATGCAAGGGGAGATGTGACTTTCCTGGGCTGTACCAGACCCAACACAGTGACCCCCTTAAGCATGGAGTCTGACATGGGGGTCCTGCTCCCCAGGGGAACGGGCCTGTGCGCCCATTGGACTGTCTTCTTAGGACAAAGGATATGATTGGGCTGGGAAAGAAACTCAACTGCCAGACCCAAAGGATCTCTGAGGTCCCTTCCAGTGCTAAGATGGCATCACACATTCTAACACTGGCATTGCAACTGAGCTTTTGTTCCTGATCTTTCTATGTGTTTTTAAAAGAGAAGACTGGAAGTGTGTGAGATCCGAGGAAAGCATCTTCAATCGATAGCCTGGGGCGAGGTGATGACCACACCGGTCATCCAGATGAACAATGCTTCCTTCTGCCGAATCTTTGCGGTCTGTGTCTATCGGCACTAAGGACTGGGAGCATTTTGTACAAACACCTTCATCCTCGTCTGTGATTCCTGTCACTTTACTTGCTGTTGAAGCTGCACTGGTTGTTGGTTCAGGGTTTTAGAGGTTTCTATGTTATCATCTTCATAGAGAGAAGGAAGGCAGGCCTATCCCTGCTTTCTTTTAACCAGCTAACACAAAACTTTATGAAATTGCACCATTATACAACATAATTGTTATTAGATTTATTTGCGTGAAGTAAGATTTTAGGAATCTCATGAAAGGAAAAATGTGCTTTCCTGCACAGGTTGGTTCACCTGTTGCCCACTGAGATTATCACACTGGGATACCACCCATCAACACACACTCAGGGTGTACTTAGTGCCAGGTGACCCTAAAGGAGTCCTGGGAGGCACAGAAGCATGTACATGTGCAATCCCAGCTATCGGCATGGCAAATTACCAGGTTACATATTTCTGAGAGAGACAACAGAATTGTACAGTAGGAAGCCCAGTTCTTCTTACCTGGCACCCAACCATTTCCTTCCTTCCTTCCTTCCTTCCTTGCTTCCTTCCTTCCTTCCTCCCTTCTTTCCTCCCTCCCTCCCTCTCTTCCTTCCTTCCTTCTTTCCTTCTTTGTACTGAGTCTTGAATTCAGGGCCTCTCACTCTTGTTCAGCCTTTTCCTTCAAGGTTGGCACTCTAATGTTTGAGTCATGCCTCTACTTATGACTTTTTGTTACTTAAATGGGGATAAGATTCTTGCTGTCGTGTTTGCCTAGGATAGCTTCAAACTGTGAGCCTCAGATCTCAGCATTTTGAGTAGCTCGGATTACAGGTGTGAGCCACTGGTCCTTGGCAGCACCTAACTGTTTATCGGTTCCAGTCCCCTCTACTGCTCATGGTGCCAGACTTGAACTTCAACCCCGGCATTGCAGGCCACTACCGGCCTTTGGTCTTCCTAGGGCCTACTTTGCTAACCTCTCTCATTACTACTCTCTCAGGACATCCATGTCAGGACTCACAAGGAACTCAGCTGGAACTTTTCTTCTCCTTAGCTTCAGTCAGGTCCCTCTCCCTTGCTGGCTGGCCTCTTGTAGACTGAATAAACTTCACAAGCCACTGCTAATGTGATGGATGATTATCCATATACTACACTAAAGCACCAAATTTATTACTTTATAGTTTGGATTCCAGAATATCAAAATGATTCTCATGAGGCTAGTACCAAGTCGCCGGCAGAATGGAGTTCCTTCTGGAGCCTGAGGAGGCGCTATCTACTGGTACTTTCCTGCTTTGAAAGATTGTGTGGGGTTCATGATTTTCTTTCTCCCCTTCCTGAGCTAACAGTGGTTTGGTAATCTTTCTCCTGGCATCTTCTCTCTGACCGGGGACTTTCTGCTCCCACTTCCTTGTTTAAGCCCCCGCCCCCGCCTCAGTGAATGCCTGTGGATATACTAGGATAACCCCCTGGTAGATGGAGCTGATGGGGGTTTCTTTCATCTGCTATCCTTTGTCTACAGACAGGTGGTTTCCTGGCCCTAGGAGAGGATTCTCTAAGAGATGGGCAGAAAATGGCTAATCCACTGGAAGCAATTGGTCAGAGAAAAACAAAAGGAAGGATCTGAAATATGATTCCCTTCAGACTGCACAGATTTCTCACCCATTTCACAAATTTTCCAAGAAGCATCACATCTAGCTGAAAAATCATATTTTAGTTCAAGATATTAATCATCTTGGCACTACTACAGCAAATTCAATATGTAGCCTTTGCTAGTAAGAAGATCAAACAAGTATGTATTCAATATTTAAATTAAAGGACAGGAACACCTATTATTAAATACAACACCTATTATTAATACAACAAATCCATAATAAAAATTATTTTCAGTGTTAGGAGGGAGCTGATTTCATGTCAAAGAACAAACTAAGTGTTTTTTATGCTGATTATCTTTTTTTATTTTTGCCAGTTATGGGCTTGGGCTCAGGGCCTGAGCACTGTCCTTGGGTTTACTCAAAGCTAGAGCTCTACTACTTGAGCCACAGCACCACTTCTGGCTTTTTTCTATGTATGTGGTTGAGGAATCAAACCCGGGTCTTCATAAATGCTAGGCAAGCACTCTACCACTAAGGCCAAACTCCTTGTCCATGATTATCTTTTTTTAAAAAAATTCTAAAGCACTTTGATGAGGTAAGTATGAATCCATAGTCATGCCTCAAAATTAGGAAAATTCAGACTCAAAGAAAGTTAGTCCATTACATAAGGTCACCAGGCTACTCTATGGGAAGGGGGAATTTGAACCTGGATTTGGTTCTGTTGTCCACACACAACCATTAGGCATTGCTGTTACTTTAGGAGGCCAGAGAAAGGGGCCAGCATAGAGATACCTGAAGTATTAGACGGAGCCTGACTCAAGTAGCACCATGAGAGGCCACACATTTGGAAGGTTGATCTGTGGAAAGCTCCTTAATTGAAATCTCTCTAGGAAAATAATGAGAAATCACAAATTCCCTTCCAGCTATAGAAACCATCTCACTCCAAGGAAGTCTGTTGCTTCTGTTCCCACTTCCCACTCACTTCTATTTTGGTGAGATCATTATCAGAGAAGTCTCCTTCGCTTTCTTGAGGATATGTAGAAATTGATAACACATCATGTGCTCTTTAGCTTTCTCTATATTACATCCACACATGCCTCCCTTAGATGCTTCTTCTCTGGAGTCCCTTTGGTCCAGGTGGTAAATATTTTGGGCTTTGTGGTGGAAAGGCAAAAGAAGGCTGCACCATATGTTCATCAATTGAAATTTTGAGAAGGACTTTCAGCTCACAAATCATAGAAAGACTATAGACAGGATTTTCCTTATGGATCATAGTTTCCTGAATTTGTGTTCCAAGACCATTTAATTTCTCTCTGCATTCTGAAATTATCCACATACACACATACATACACACATGCACATGTACACACACACACAGAATTGAACACATTATTTGGGAGAGAGAGGATATAGATTATAGGTATGGGTAATAAAAAACATACAATGTATATAGCAGAAAGTAGTTACTATGCTCTATATTCACTACCATACAATGTATAATACATTCTAATGTTCATGTATACAGTCACTTCTATCAGATGTGATCTCTTTGAGGATGAAGACTGTGCAAGCCATTTCTGCTTGTCTGGAGAGGACTACCAATGATAGCCTGTAAAGGAACAGATACAATCCATTGTAATTTAGTACTCTGTGGAGATGGCCCAGCATGTTTGTTTTGTACCAAGTCACTAATTCTGTCACAGGAAGAGACATAATATTTCTCCTTGAAGTGGTTTTAGGAAGGCCTTGGAATTTGGAGGTAGACTGGTTTTAGGTGTCTCATTTTCTGGGCGTATAGAAGAGGAGGATTTCAGAGGACAAGACCCAGCTCCATGGCTTGCTTCTGCTCCTTCACCCTTTAGAGGGAACATGGGTCATTGGCCATGAAATACCCATGAAGAGGATTTTCTTGACAGTGATGAAAGTGAGTTCACATTCACTGCATCCTCACATAATATCTCCCATGTCCACAAGCATTTAATTGCTCTGTGGACTCTCGGTGTTCTATAATATTGTTACGTTTTACTGTGGGATGGACAAACTGAGGCATGGAGAGGTAATAAGATCAGCATAATGTCATGCTGGTGGAAGGGAAAAATGACAAACTGAGATTCCGAAGCTGCTGAGTTGACTATATAACTTATGCTGTTTAGTACAAACCTCTCTGTGACATTTGTGATTCCTTCAGAGGAATTTGTCTAACAAAATAGAGCTTCCAGTCAAAGGGCTGGAGGCTTAGACTTACAGCTAGTCTGGATTTGGAACTCATGTTCTTTTCAAGAATGGCCTGCGCTACTTGTAAAAAAAATCAAGTTTATTATTATTTCTTTTTCCAGCACTGATGTTTCGAACGTCTTGGCTTTCATGCTAGTCTGGTGCTCTACCACTGGAGCCATGCCCTCAGCTCCGCTTTTTGCTAGTTATTTTGGCGACAGAGTCTCTCAGACTTTTCTACCCAGAATTGGCTTTGAATCTGAATCCTCTAGATCTCAGTACCCTGAGTAGCTGGAATTATGGGCATGAATCATTCACCTGTGCCTGGCTGGTTTTCCTTACCTTTCCACTGAGTGAGTGAGTGTCTGATGCTACTGTGATTCTTTGTCACTTCTTCCTCGTCTTCTAGCAGAGGTTAATATCCTGTGATGTGGTGTACAAGTGACCACGTTCAAGTAGCCTATGAGGGATGGAAGGGAACCCACGAATGGGTCAAAGGGTAGTGACCTTACTGGTGAGCAGCAGGATCCTTACCCAGCATCCTCTGCTCTGTGCAGATGGCAGGGGTGAGGGAGAGATTTTGCCCATGGTTCTCAGTGGGGTTGTCTGGCCTCATGACTGAGACCTTGATGAGACTAAACTCCTGAGCTGATTGGGACAGGGAGGTGACCTACAAAGTTTTCCTTTCTTTTATTAGCAAATTGAAAGCGGTAATGCAAAAGGCTAGTCATTTGCATATCTAACTCTCCACATTCATACCCCACCGCCTGGAAAAGACAGTTCATGAACCCATGGCAAACACATCTGGCAGCTAAATCCAATCCAAAGTGGCATGAGGTGTCGGGTAGCCATTTTTAACCTACTTTGACACTACAGTATGTTTTCTTAACTGCACAATATTAAGGCACTTGATTACTAAATATAATTCTAGAGCCTGCCAATGGAGTTAAACAACACACAATATATGCATTGTATTTCCTTTCCTAAAGTAATGAAAATAATTATAAATTGCAAAGTGCATCTGGTCCTGAGTTTGGGATTAGGGATAGTGGGCTTTCATTAACTACCTCATTAGTTTTTTACGTTCATTAAGTGGAATAAAATATGGGAAGAGCTTAGGAGAGTTTGGGGCACATTATAAATCAGCACTGAATATTGCATTTCCTAAATCCCTGTTGCGTTCTATGAACTGGGTACCCCAGTGAGAGAATTTGCACCAATGTGAAACGAGCTGCATTAAGAATAATACTTGAGAAAAAGAGTAGCATTGTGTAATAGTGATTAAGGTGGCATCCCTATTCACTCCAGGACTCATTTTTTTTTAGAATGCCTTCTGAACCTAATGCTGTTGTGGTTCTCAAATAATCTCCATGGGGAATGGCATATGGTAGGGACAATCACTAGAGGTTGTGTCAATAGCTTGGGAACTGAAGTTTTCATTACCAGCCTCTCAGTTAAGTCACATCCTTGCCCCCATTCAGCATAGGCAGAAGAGGCCTCCACTTGTTCAGAGCTAAATCTAAACAAAGTTCCCTCTGCAGAGGGCTGCACTGCCATACTGTCCCACAATAAGTCCGATGGAGGGCATATGGAATTCACATCCAGCATGAGAAATCTAAGGAAGACGGAATGGGACCATTCTGAAGCAGTGGTGGCTTGCTGATGCAGAAGGTTGGGCTTTGACAGCCCTGTGCTGTGTGTCCCTCACTTCAATTAGATGACTTTTGGGGTCCTGTATGGGGACGAGTAAGCAGGGGAGCCCAATGTTTATGGAAGTATCTTCATGCTACCCTCTCTCTTCTTTAAGACTCTTCCATGGGCACAGGGATTCTCTAGCTGTTATGGTTATTCTTGGTAAACACTTCACTGTCTCGAACACACGTTGATCTTTTCCAGCCTGCCCACACCAGAGGACATGGTGAAGAACCCCAACCTTGGTGTTTGGGAGAAGGGAAATGATGTGTTGATAGGCATCACCTGTCCAATTGCATTATGAA